>NW_026939628.1:0-93591 GCF_032062105.1 Saccostrea cuccullata | reverse complement strand
CACAATATGTAGTAATAAATTGTTCGTGTTTTTCTTGTCCACTACATCCATTTTCTTTTTACTGTATTAAAATTTGAAGGTTACATGTATTCATATTTTTTAAAGTAATCAATATGGCAGTGTATTGATTGGGGGTTTTCCCCACAGAGCGAATTTACTGGAAGGTGGGAACCGGGATTTTGCAAAAGGGTAAAACTCCCTTAACTAGGACATCAGGCCCCCCGGGAATAGTTGTGTTTGCATAAAAAAACATTTTAGGAACTCTTCAGGCATTAAAGGCAAAAGGTATTTTAATCGATTAATCGGAGCCCTCAGGTCACCTTATGTATTTATTGAATTTTATATGATGGACAGTTTTCTTTTCTTACTCCAAAATAATCATATCTGTAACTTTAAAAGATCAACTTTCTAATTTTATTTTTAAAAGTAAAGTAATTAGGGGAACTGAATAACCATATATTGTAAAAAGGTGGAAGACCAATAGTCACGTTTTTTGTACTTTAGAGGGGTATATTCACCTTACATTTTAAAAAATAGGGGGATGGGGGATCCTTTTATTGCACGTGTAAGAGTGACCAAAGGATTCCTTTTTTTGTACATCATTTGGGGGACCACAAGTCACCTTATATTGTACATGTTAAAGTGGACTAGTGGTCCTTTATTTTGTACATGTGCTGGGGAACAATGGGTTTATCAATTTGTACATAATAAGGTGCCCAAGCCCTTATTTGAACATAATAAGGGGATGGAGGTCACTATATATGTACGTGATTAGGGGGAGAAGGTCACCTTATTTGTATAATTGGGGGACCAGAAACCATTTTAATTGTTTTCTTGAGGGAAGGGACATGTTTAGGAGGACTAGAGGACACCTATTTATACATCAGTACGGGGACCAAGGGCCCCATATTTTACATTGTGAGGGACCATAGACCCTTATATTGTGCATTTTTGGGGGGGGACTAGAAGTCACCTTTTTGTACATCACTAGGGGGACCAGAGGTCATCTTATGTTATTAGTACGGGGACCAGAGGTTATCTTATTTGTACATGTGGGGGACCAGAGGTAACCTTATATTGTACATCAATATGAGACCAGAGGTATTTTTTTGTACTTATAAAGGAGACCAGAGGTCACCTTATTTAAACATTGTAAGAAGACCAGAGGTCTCCTTATATTGTACATGATTAGGGGGAGAGAGATTATCTGATATTGTTTATCGGTATGGGGACTGAGGTCACCTTTTTTTACATGATTAAGGGGACTAAAATCACCATATATTTTATATCAGTAGGGGGACCAGAGGTCCCCTTTTTTGTACTTTGTAGGGGGCCCGGGGGGCCCTTTTTGATTTTTAGAGGGAATTTCAGTAGGGTAACCTAGGTCACCTTTTATTGTATATCAGTAGGGGGCCCAGAGGTTTTTATATTATACATAGTAGGGGGACCTGAAGCAATTGCTTTTTACATCAGTGATGAGACTAGTTGTTATCTTTTTTGTATATAATGGGAGACCAGAGGATACCTTATATTGAAATTTGTACATTGTGGGGGGAACGGGGGAACCATATTTATTTTAGTAGGGGACTTCGGGGGGGACCTGGGTCCCCTTTGTTGCACATTAGTAAGGGGAACAGAGGTCACCGTTTTTACCCCTGTAAGGGGCCCAGGGGAACCTTTTTGCTTTTTACATAATGGGGATAGGGTTACTTTTTGTAATTGTGGGGGACCAAGGTATTTTATATTGTTATGTGGGGGACCAGGGTCATTTTAATTGTACATAGAGGGGGGACGAGGTCATCTTATATTGTTCATCAGAGGGGGACCAAGGTCACCTTTTGACATAAAAAGAACCCAGGGGTTACCTTTTTTATAAAAGGGAAAGAGGTACCTTATTTTGAACATTCATAAGATTATTGATTGTATCCCCTTTAAACGCCCCCTCTCCAGAATATTTCACTGATATTGAGACGTCACCATTGCCGTTGAACTCAAATAAGGCCTAGCTGGGCCCTTTCGGCCTTTGAGCAGGGAGGGATCTTTATCGTGCCACATCTGCTTTGACACGGGGCCTCGGTTTATAGGACTCATCCGAAGGACCGCCCAATTTAGTCGCTTTTTATGACAAACAAGGGATTACTAAACCTTTTTACCGGATCCCCATTGGGTCAGATTCATATGAAAACAACATTCATAAGAAGCCAGAGGTCACCTTATATTGTATATGATTAGTGGGGCGAAGGTTATTTGATAGTGTACATCAATATGGGGGAAAAATTGCCTTATACGAGGTTTTTAAAAATTTTCAATGCCGCATAGGAAAGAAACAAAATACGTTTTTCAATAATTTAGTGACAATGTTTTAAAATTTATGTTACCTTTTAATTAAAACACATGTTGTTAATATTTTTTTAATCCAATTTCTGATTGTTTTTTGAACTCAGTTTTGGGTATAACTCTTTGTGTACTGGATTATGGCTTTTCTATGATTTCCTGGACTTGTTTATTCTTTCTGAAAGTTCATTTTTTCAAGTTTGGAAAATGGCGAAAATCAAAAGGCAAAAGATCGGCAAAAAATGTTAATGTGAAAGAACTTTAACTTTCTTTTTTCCCCCAAACCCCTTTTACTTTTAGGGTGTTCAGGTTTGATTCAATTCCTCCAAAATTAAACTCCTCCCCGAAATGTTTTGAACAACAAGACCACTAATATTTAAAAAAATTTCATATAAATCTGTGTTTGTGCTTTTGCAATTTTTGTTTTTCTCAGACCATCGCTGTTTGTGTCATGTACATCTTATAAAAAATTTTGTTTAAGGGTTTTAAGAATTCTACTTTCATTATCTGTTTGAAATTCAAACAAACTTGGAAAATTTAAAAAATTACGATTTTTTTAATAATTTTCAGTTTTTCTTACACGCAGTCTTTTACTCCCATTTATTTTAAAACATAGGGTGACTTTAGTTTTAATTTTTTTTTTATTGTAAACGTTTTTTAAAAAACATTTGAACTCCCCCCCCAAATGATGTCTTTTTAAATTTGCTATGTGTCGTGTATCAATCATACACCATCGTGATTATTTTTTAAATTTGGAAAACAGTACATCGGTTCTATTATTTTATGTTTCAAGGACAGTATCCATTTTTGAAGCCCATTATATACCAAAATTTTCAATCATTTAAATCCACCTGCTAAATTGTCTATAAAACAGACATTGATTGCTGTTAATTTTCATATTTTAACGAGAATTTTTTTGGGGATTTTTAACAAGCTTTACAACAGCTTTAATAACGGTTTAATTTCACTTAGTTTACTGATTCTTTAACATTTATGTTTTTATGTAGTGTCTCAATACCCTTGTTTTAGCTTCTCATTATGAAATAAGCATGAAAATTTGTCACATAAACTGTTAAAAATTAATTAAAAATTAATTATGGAGGGGCAAGCAATGCTATATGATATCTGTATTGTATTTCATAGAGTTCAGGACTTTATTCATTGAACAGCCCTCATATCACATGTGGGGGACAAATATTATATTTACATCATTAAACCTAATGATCACACTTTTTAAACGACAATAAAAAAACCGGGAATACACTTTACTTTTTAAATAATAAGAAACCGGGGGATATTTTATATTGAAAGTAACGGGAGCTAAAAGACACCTAATATTTTACATAAATATTGAGAAAAAACTCCTTTTTTGGTACCTAAAACATTTCTTTCCCCCTTAATTTTTTTGGGTTTTGCGCTGTGATTTTTGGAATTGATTCATTTTTTCAAAAAATCTTTCTTTTTTTTATTACAAAACTAAAACATATTATAAAAGAAGGGACCCTTTCCAGAATTTAAATTAAAGGCCCGGGTTTTGGTCCATTGAGGGGTGGGGGCTCAATTAAATGTTACGAATTTTTATAAATTTGTTGTTGGTATAATCAATTTTTTATATTGTAAAATGTTTATCCCAAATAAGGGTTTTTGTGGTAATTTACTACAATTTTTGCAATTATCACTGATTACTTAAAATAATTTTTTTGTTCCCCACGCTCTATATAGGTATTAAGTACCCAAAACTAGGCATGCTTAGTAAAGTTATGATTATCAATGGTGCTTTTTTTCAAAATTGCAATGTCATGGAAATGCTCCAAAGTGGAAAAAAATTTAATTGTTTTAAAGTTTTTACATGTTGTTCAGATGACCCATGGGCCCTTTTGTTTTTTAAAAAACCTCTAGTATCCCGTTTATGTTTTTTATCTGTAACCTCTGGTTTTTCTTTTTTTTTTTTGATACTCTTGGCCAAGACGGTCAGAATCGTTGGTGCCTTTCTCTGCATTCATTTAATTTTATGTTATATCTGTTTTCCTTAAAAAATTACATCAAGGGGGGAACTGGTCTCCCTATTTATGCACAACATAAGGCGATAGCTGGTCCCTCTTGTGTTATAAATTATAAAGTGACCTAAATCCCCATAATGACTACAACAAGTTTGACTTTGATCTCATATTGATGTAGAAGGTGACCCTGTTTCCCCCGATGATGTATAAAATAATCTGACACCTGGTCTTGTACATTAAATGATCTGTCCCTTTCTGTTATACAATGTAGAGGTGACATTTAAACATCAAAAAAAAGAAAAAAAAGTGACCTTTCTCATCCTATTGATGTACAATATTAGTTTATCTCTGGTCCATCTACTGACAATGATAAACACCGAAAGCTCAGCCTCCTACAGATGTCAAATTTTAAAATATCCTCTGACCTCACTACTGATGTACAAATATGGTGACCACTGGCCCTTACTGGGGTAAAATTTAAGGGGATGGGCCCCCTACTGCTGTAAAATAAAGCCCCCTATGATGAAAAACATCAGATGACTTCTGGTCCCCTACTATGTTCAATTTAAATACCTCTGGTCCCCCACATGTAAAGTGCAGTATAATGTTACTGCTCCCCATAATGATGTATTATCTAAGGTTCCCCCGGTTCCCTCAGAACAAATAAAGGACCTATAGACCCATTACTGATGTAAATATAAACTAATCCCCTGGTCCCACTACTGATGTACAATAAAAAGTGTCGTCTGGGCCCCATACTTATGTACAATGAAAGGTTCCTCTGGTCCCCCTACTGATGTACAATATAAGGTGTCCTCTGGTCCCCCTACTAATGTACACTATAAGATGACTTCTTCTGGTCCCCCATTGATGTTCAATGTAAGATTATCTCTGATCACCCTACTGATGTAAAGTGCAGTATATAGTGTTCTCTGCTCCCCACACTGATGTATTATATAATGTGTCCCCTGGTCCCCCTACAGATGTACAATATAAAGTGACCTCTGGACCCACTACTGATGTACGATATAAACTGATCCCTGGCCCCACTAATCATGTACAATAAAAGGTGTCCTCTGGACCCCTATACTTATGTACAATAAAAGGTTTCCTCTGGTCCCACTACTGATGTACAGATAAATTGACCTCTGGTCCCTCCTTGATGTGATGTGCAATATAAGGTGTCCTATGGTCCCCCTACTGAAGTACACTATATGGTGACCTCTGGTCCCCCTACTGATGTCTCCTACTGATGTATGATATAAGGTGTCTTCTGGTCCCACTACTGATTTATAATATAAAGTGACCTCTGGTCCCACCATTGATGTAATATGCAATATAAGGTGTCATATGGCCCCCCTTCTGAAGTCCCCTATTGAAGTACACTTTATTGTGACCTCTGGTACCCCTATTGATGTCTCCTACTGATGTATGATATAAAGTGACCTCTGGTTTCCCTAGAGCTGTACAATATAAGGTGACCCCTGGTCCCCTACTGTTGTACATTATAATTTGAGCTCTAGGTTCCAGTTATGATTACAATGTAAGTTGACCTCTGCCCCCTACTGATGTTTAATATAAGGTTTCCTCTAGTTCCCCTACTAATGTATAATATAGGATGACCTCTGGTCCCCCTACTGATGTCTCCTACTGATGAATAATATAAAGTGACATCTGGTTTTCCTACAGATGTACAATATAAGGTGACCTTTCGTCCCACTACTGATGTACAATATAAGTTGACCTCTGCCCCCTGCCTACTGATGTACAATATAAGGTGTCCCATGGTCCTCCTACAGATGTACAATATTAGGTTACCTCTGATTCCCTACTGATGTCTCCTAATGATGTTTAATATAAAGTGACCTCTGGTCTCCCTAAAGATGTACAATATAAAGTGATCTCTGATCCCAGTACTGATGTAGATTGTAAGCTGACCTCAGCCACCCTACTGATGTACAATATAAGGTGTCCTCTAGTTCCCCTACTGTTGTTTAATATAACATGACCTCTGATCTCCACATTGATGTTTACTACTGATGTGTAATAAAAGTGACATCTGGTCCCACCATTGATGTACAATATAAGGTGACCTCTGGTCCCCCTACTGATGTACAATATAAGATGACCTCTAGTCCCCCTGATGATGTACAATATAGATGACCTCTGGTCTCCCTACTGATGTCTCCTACAGATGTACAATATAACGTGACCTCTTGTCACTATTGATGTACAATTTAAGTTGACTCCTCTGCCCTACTGATGTACAATATAAAAGGTCCTCTAGTTCCCTTACTGATGTACAATATAGGATGACCTCTGGTCCACCTACTGATTTCTCCTACTGATGTAAAATATAAAATGATCCCAGGTCTCCCTACAGATGTTCAATTAAAGGTGACCTTTGGTCCCGTTACTGATGTACAATATAAATTGTCCTCTGCCCGCCCCTCCTACTGATGCACAATATAAGGTGTCCTCTAGATGTTTAATATAAGGTGACGTCTGGTCCACCTACGTATGTGCAATATATAAATATTTTTTTAAAGTTTTATATTTTTTTAATATAATGTAGTTTTGAGTGATCTATGAATTTGATATGTATAATTCTAAGGATGGGGGGTGGGGTGGTGGAGAACTCCATGCAGCTCCAAACTTCGCAATACAGTGTGTACATCTTCGTTGTAAGATAAATAAAATCATGGGTTTGCTACAAAGTGTTGAAGTGATGAGGTCTATTGAAGCATGACCTCTTATTAGGAAGACAAAGGAAAGTTTAAATAATTTATTTGCAATTTATTATTCCATTATGTTTAAGGATTGTTGAAAAGTCCAACCAAAATGAAGAGGTAAGGGGCAAAATCTTCATTTTACCCGTGCTTGTTAGAAATCTGCTGTTGCAGAGACTGGACGTCGTTAACTCTGAGTCGCTTACTATTAGTAAGGCGATCAGATGTTAACTAAGGCACTGCGTATATATATACTATAAACTTACATGGAATAATAAGATCATAGAGGAGACCACAGATCACCCAAACATAATCCATAAGTGTTCAACTCTTGTATATCATATATATCTTATAATATTGCAGTTAAATTTGCTCAGCACCCCCTCCCCCATCTTTTCTAATAACCATCAGATGGTAATTTCTTTGACAAAAATAAATTTTCTGGGGGGTTTAACACTGTAAAGGCTTCACAGTAAGACGATTTTTTTCTATTTTCACTTTACTTTACATTTTGTAGCGGAGTAAACAGGTCCGATAGTCGTAAACTGAGCGGGGGACCTAGGTCCTAGTTGAGCGTACGTTTTATCCTTCTGCGAGGACTTTAGCTGAGTTTTTTCTAGATACGGCGAGGCACGGTTTACGAACCGGTATATATCAAATCCACGCACACTGATGTATGATATAAAGTGACCTCTGGTTTCCCTAGAGCTGTACAATATAAGGTGACCCCTGGTCCCCTACTGTTGTACATTATAATTTGAGCTCTGGTTCCAGTTATGATTACAATGTAAGTTGACCTCTGCCCCCTACTGATGTTTAATATAAGGTCTCCTCTAGTTCCCTACTAATGTATAATAGGATGACCTCTGGTCCCCCTACTGATGTCTCCTACTGATGTATAATATAAAGTGACATCTGGTTTTCCTACAGATGTACAATATAAGGTGACCTTTCGTCCCACTACTGATGTACAATATAAGTTGACCTCTGCCCCCCTGCCTACTGATGTACAATATAAGGTGTCCCATGGTCCTCCTACAGATGTACAATATTAGGTTACCTCTGATTCCCTACTGATGTCTCCTAATGATGTTTAATATAAAGTGACCTCTGGTCTCCCTAAAGATGTACAATATAAAGTGATCTCTGGTCCCAGTACTGATGTAGATTGTAAGCTGACCTCAGCCACCCTACTGATGTACAATATAAGTTGTCCTCTAGTTCCCCATCTGTTGTTTAATATAACATGACCTCTGATCTCCACATTGATGTTTACTACTGATGTGTAATAAAAGTGACATCTGGTCCCACCATTGATGTACAATATAAGGTGTCCCCTGGTCCCCCTACTGATGTACAATATAAGATGACCTCTGGTCCCCCTACTGATGTACAATATAAGATGACCTCTGGTCTCCCTACTATGTCTCCTACAGATGTACAATATAACGTGACCTCTTGTCCCACTATTGATGTACAATTTAAGTTGACCTCTGCCCCCCTACTGATGTACAATATAAAAAATCCTCTAGTTCCCCAACTGATGTACAATATAGGATGACCTCTGGTCCCCCTACTGATTTTTCCTACTGATGTAAAATATAAAATGATCCCAGGTCTCCCTACAGATGTTCAATTAAAGGTGACCTTTGGTCCCGTTACTGATGTACAATATAAATTGTCCTCTGCCTGCCCCTCCTACTGATGCACAATATAAGGTGTCCTCTAGATGTTTAATATAAGGTGACGTCTGGTCCACCTACGTATGTGCAATATATAAATATTTTTTTAAAGTTTTATATTTTTTTAATATAATGTAGTTTTGAGTGATCTATGAATTTGATATGTATAATTCTAAGGATGGGGGGTGGGGTGGTGGAGAACTCCATGCAGCTCCAAACTTCGCAATACAGTGTGTACATCTTCGTTGTAAGATAAATAAAATCATGGGTTTGCTACAAAGTGTTGAAGTGATGAGGTCTATTGAAGCATGACCTCTTATTAGGAAGACAA
Source organism: Saccostrea cuccullata (assembly GCF_032062105.1). Taxonomy (NCBI): domain Eukaryota; kingdom Metazoa; phylum Mollusca; class Bivalvia; order Ostreida; family Ostreidae; genus Saccostrea; species Saccostrea cuccullata. The sequence goes on along the minus strand of NW_026939628.1, from coordinate 84,515 downwards.
AGGAAAGTTTAAATAATTTATTTGCAATTTATTATTCCATTATGTTTAAGGATTGTTGAAAAGTCCAACCAAAATGAAGAGGTAGGGGGCAAAATCTTCATTTTACCCGTGCTTGTTAGAAATCTGCTGTTGCAGAGACTGGACGTCGTTAACTCTGAGTCGCTTACTATTAGTAAGGCGATCAGATGTTAACTAAGGCACTGCGTATATAGATACTATAACCTTACATGGAATAATAAGATCATAGAGGAGACCACAGATCACCCAACATAATCCATAAGTGTTCAACTCTTGTATATCATATATATCTTATAATATTGCAGTTAAATTTGCTCAGCACCCCCTCCCCCATCTTTTCTAATAACCATCAGATGGTAATTTCTTTGACAAAAATAAATTTTCTGGGGGGTTTTAACACTGTAAAGGCTTCACAGTAAGACGATTTTTTTTTCTATTTTCACTTTACTTTACATTTTGTAGCGGAGTAAACAGGTCCGATAGTCGTAAACTGAGCGGGGGACCTAAGGTCCTAGTTGAGCGTACGTTTTATCCTTCTGCGAGGACTTTAGCTGAGTTTTCTAGATACGGCGAGGCACGGTTTACGAACCGGTATATATCAAATCCACGCACACTGATGTATGATATAAAGTGACCTCTGGTTTCCCTAGAGCTGTACAATATAAGGTGACCCCTGGTCCCCTACTGTTGTACATTATAATTTGAGCTCTGGTTCCAGTTATGATTACAATGTAAGTTGACCTCTGCCCCCTACTGATGTTTAATATAAGGTCTCCTCTAGTTCCCCTACTAATGTATAATATAGGATGACCTCTGGTCCCCCTACTGATGTCTCCTACTGATGTATAATATAAAGTGACATCTGGTTTTCCTACAGATGTACAATATAAGGTGACCTTTCGTCCCACTACTGATGTACAATATAAGTTGACCTCTGCCCCCCTGCCTACTGATGTACAGATAAGGTGTCCCATGGTCCTCCTACAGATGTACAATATTAGGTTACCTCTGATTCCCTACTGATGTCTCCTAATGATGTTTAATATAAAGTGACCTCTGGTCTCCCTAAAGATGTACAATATAAAGTGATCTCTGGTCCCAGTACTGATGTAGATTGTAAGCTGACCTCAGCCACCCTACTGATGTACAATATAAGTTGTCCTCTAGTTCCCCATCTGTTGTTTAATATAACATGACCTCTGATCTCCACATTGATGTTTACTACTGATGTGTAATAAAAGTGACATCTGGTCCCACCATTGATGTACAATATAAGGTGAACTCTTGTCCCACTACTGATGTACAATATCAGATGACCTCTGGTCCCCCTACTGATGTACAATATAAGATGACCTCTGGTCTCCCTACTGATGTCTCCTACAGATGTACAATATAACGTGACCTCTTGTCCCACTATTGATGTACAATTTAAGTTGACCTCTGCCCCCCTACTGATGTACAATATAAAAAATCCTCTAGTTCCCCAACTGATGTACAATATAGGATGACCTCTGGTCCCCCTACTGATTTCTCCTACTGATGTAAAATATAAAATGATCCCAGGTCTCCCTACAGATGTTCAATTAAAGGTGACCTTTGGTCCCGTTACTGATGTACAATATAAATTGTCCTCTGCCCGCCCCTCCTACTGATGCACAATATAAGGTGTCCTCTAGATGTTTAATATAAGGTGACGTCTGGTCCACCTACGTATGTGCAATATATAAATATTTTTTTAAAGTTTTATATTTTTTTAATATAATGTAGTTTTGAGTGATCTATGAATTTGATATGTATAATTCTAAGGATGGGGGGTGGGGTGGTGGAGAACTCCATGCAGCTCCAAACTTCGCAATACAGTGTGTACATCTTCGTTGTAAGATAAATAAAATCATGGGTTTGCTACAAAGTGTTGAAGTGATGAGGTCTATTGAAGCATGACCTCTTATTAGGAAGACAAAGGAAAGTTTAAATAATTTATTTGCAATTTATTATTCCATTATGTTTAAGGATTGTTGAAAAGTCCAACCAAAATGAAGAGGTAGGGGGCAAAATCTTCATTTTACCCGTGCTTGTTAGAAATCTGCTGTTGCAGAGACTGGACGTCGTTAACTCTGAGTCGCTTACTATTAGTAAGGCGATCAGATGTTAACTAAGGCACTGCGTATATAGATACTATAACCTTACATGGAATAATAAGATCATAGAGGAGACCACAGATCACCCAACATAATCCATAAGTGTTCAACTCTTGTATATCATATATATCTTATAATATTGCAGTTAAATTTGCTCAGCACCCCCTCCCCCATCTTTTCTAATAACCATTAGATGGTTATTTCTTTGACAAAAATAAATTTTCCTGGGGGTTTTAACACTGTAAAGGCTTCACAGTAAGACGATTTTTTTCTATTTTCACTTTACTTTACATTTTGTAGCGGAGTAAACAGGTCCGATAGTCGTAAACTGAGCGGGGGACCTAAGGTCCTAGTTGAGCGTACGTTTTATCCTTCTGCGAGGACTTTAGCTGAGTTTTTTCTAGATACGGCGAGGCACGGTTTACGAACCGGTATATTTCAAATCCACGCACACCGTGCAACACATTATACTCGGTGTAATGCTACGTTTACACTAAGTTTCCGGCATCCACGGCAATAACGTTTCAGGCCACCGTGGAAAAAACGGGACGGGCGTGAGAAAACTTGGGGCAACGGGATGGGCAAACGTAACTCATCGCGACTGCCGTGGATGCCGTGCCAGATTTTTAGACTGTCAAAAAATTTGTCACGGCGGGCAAGTTGCAGATGTGAAACGTAGAAGGTCGTAGTAAAACGGAATAAACGCAACAAAACGCGACAGCACGTAATAGACCGTACCAGAACTTGGAGGCAGGCCGCAGTGGAACGGGAGAATGTATATTTCCACTCATCTCACGGTCCATTCACGTTTTGAGTCGTTCTACTGAGTTTAGTCCGCGTTCTGTCACGGCTAGTTCACGGTTGTTGTCCGTTTTATCACGTTCTTCCACGTTTCATCACGGTCCTTAGGCAAAGTAGGGTGTATTGTAGCCGTTTCCTCACGTTCAATAGGAGTTAGTCCCGGTATGTTACGGTTTACGGTCCCCGTGCGTTGTGTTCTACTACGGTCTCACACGGCGCACGCGGTCTGAAAGGAAGCATATAAAAGCCGGGCACTGCAGAGAGGTTTCATTCGTCTTATTCGTCTCATTCCTAGTTGTTGCACTCCTGCCTTCCCTCTCTGTAACTGCTGCTGGTTTTCTTCATTTTGACGAAGTTATTTTAGGTATGCACCCAGCAAACACGCGAAAATAAAATCTTCGTCTTCGGAATTCATGATGTTTTATCTTCGAAGGGTCATGATACAATGATTGTTTCTAGTTAGGAGACCTTCTCTGGTACAAACGTGATCCATAGTTTCCTGGCGTCCATGTTTCATACGTAGAAAGACTTGACAGAACGTGAGAAACGTATAAGAACTTCATTAGAACGCGAGAAACGAGAGGGGACCCATCAGAACGTAAGAGGCCTGGGGGGAACGTGCTGGTATACGTGGCAGAACCGTATTGCGCCGTGCATGCACGTGGAGCCTCCGGCACTCCACGGCAACCTCTTCCTACGGCCATCACGGATTCCGTAGAAGACCGTAGAAGACCGCAAAAGAACTTGTCAAGACTTGGATATAGAGGGGAAAATAACCAAAATCTCACGGCGCACTACGTTTTGGGCAAACGGGGCTACCCTGGCTGCCGAAAACATAGTGTAAACGTAGCATAACACAGAGCATTTCACATGGTGTTTTTTTTAAACCTTAAGTTGCGGAAAACTCTTGGTCTACTTCAACTGCAGCAAGGACGAACCTCTTGAATTAAAACTCCTTAACGGAAAACAAATATTCTGTTGTGATATGTAACAATTTACTGATTTATTTTTTTCATAATTCCAATAACAGTTCCCCTATTTCACTGTCAATTATAACCAACACTTAATATAGAACTCATGATTGCCTTAAATCTTCTAATCAACAAGCACATGTAGATACAAGTATATTTTTATAAATTAAAAAAAAAACCCTTACTTTTATATTATTAACAATATATCTTTTAGTTTAAAAAAATAACGTTTTTTCCTGATGTAAGCAGCATTTTTGCTGAATTTTATCTAATCTTTTGCACTTAAATCAAATTGTTTTTTTTTTCAACAATAAAATTGCTGTGAGGCATCCACTTTCTTAAGAGAAATGCGTAAAAATGTTATTCTCAATGATTTTTTAAAAGTGTAATAAATTTCCATTTCCATCCTTTATTTGTAAAGAGCTAAGGAAAGTCTTCAGTGATTCCCACCTCTATCTGATTAATACATTTCTTATTGAATATTTATGTACTAACCTCTGCTTTTCCTTCTCTGTCTTTCTTTCCATTTTTTAATGATGAAAATGGCCAATCCAATACAGAAAAATGATATTGCTGAAACCAATCTAAAATATTGAATGAAATACAATTTAATCAATCAATGTTTTTTCTATACACTGCAAATTGAAATGCAAGTGGAATATGTAATTTTGTGTACTTACATTAACACAGTGGTATACACTTCTGACTTATCTTCAGGAACGAAAGTTACATTTTTATTACTTGATGGAATTGTTGATGTTAATTCCATGGTTTTACAAGGTTCGTCTACAATGACAACATATTATTATTCTTTATATTATTATTATATTTTTTTATTCTACATGTTTTAAAGATAAAAACATACAGACTGTAGGCGATAAAATTATTACTACTTACACAGGTGGGCTTCTGAGGACAGAAATCGGCCAGGACACAAAGAGGATTGGCTACAATTTATGTTTTTATCTGTTTGAAGTTGTGTGTTGTTATAAAAGACACATACACCTGTTTCATAAATCAAATACAATGTGTTAGAGAACAGTACTGGAAATTGCTATATGACAATTAAAAAAAAATATTCAAATTTTGATTCACATGTTGTTTTTGTTATCTTCAACATGATGAGTCTCGATTATGCAGGTATGTGAAGGCTACACCGAAAAAAAAATCTACTATTCTATACAATATAAAATCCAAGTAAATAGTTAAATAAGCTATTTATTTTAGTCTGTTTTTTTAATAGTGATTTGAATGAAGACTGTAAAATTCAATGCAGACAAAAAAGAGTGGATTAAAGTTATTGGTCACGAGCGCCATTAATCCCATTACATCTAAATATTTGCAGAGTAAAAATGAAACGTAAGGACAATTCGTATAAACATGCATATGGGAAGAGCTTAAAAGCATTTAAGTTCAGATGATACAAAGAAAAAATGGATGCCTGGATTGATACATATGTCTGGGCCTATTATTGTTTCAAAAAAAATGATATTAATAAGTTTCTAAAATATAAAATTATTGTAAAACTTCTCTGATGCTCAAAATTCTACCTTTCTACAACCATCCTTATTGATCGATATAGGACGCATGCGTGACACACAGGACGTCTTTCGTTTCCATCTCTCAAGTTCGACCATTTATTGTAAAAAAAAAAATTGTAGTTCTCTTCTTACCAAAACGGACTGCTCTGTCTACAGGAGATGTGCTGTTCCCATTTATGTGTAAATTCTGACAATCGGAGTAGTTTTTACTATAGAACAGTTATTCCATTGTGCCGAACTGTCGAGTTCCCAAATATTGCGCAACTTCCGCTTTCACTTCCGTTTTCCAATCTAAACAACATGAAGAGAATACGGAATTTGGACTTTGTCTTCGGACTTTTTGCTTTCTCCATGCTGTTTTCACGAACATTTCCAAGTAAGATTGTCTTATGCTATTTCGTCTACCAGCCCAGTGATAGCCCATATATGCCACAAGACAAGTATTTTTGGTACATATTCAACTCTGTGTCTAAGAACATACTGTGGTACGGCCAACGTGAATAATTACAGTTCAAAGCCCGTTGCTAGTGAGCTATTGCATAGCTCAGTCAGGAATGGTAAAAAACTTAATGCTCAATAGCTCTATTAACAACATTTGCTGTACATTGCTGTCCTGCTTATCATCCATGCATCAGACACCGAGTTAAACCCAGGCCCAGGGCCATAGTACCCTTGCCAAATCTATGGAAAGGCTGTTACATGTAAACACAAGGCTGTAGCCTGTGACAATTGTTCATTATGGTATTACAAGGATTGTATGCACATGCCTACATTAGTTTATCATGCCCTTGAAAATTCGAATACCTCATGGGTATGTTGTTCATGTGGAATTCCTAACCTTTCAAGTAGTCTTTTCGATAGTTTTGTTGTAGACTCTGTAAATCGGTTTTCTTGCTTACAGATCACTTCCCATAGTGACTTAGCCTCTCCAACACCTCTAGTCATTCAGAAATAGGATAACCTCTGCACATTTCTAGCCCAGCAGGAAAACCTAGAAACAATAAAGAAACACCCTCCCAGCTTCGGTTTGTGTGCCTTATTATGCAAAGCTATATGCCCAAGAAGGAAAGCTTTTGGAATCTCTTAGAAAGCAGCAACCCTGACGTGGTCGTTGCAAATGAGACCTGGTTAAGGCCAACAATCTACAACAGTGAGCTGCTGCCTCAATATTCAATATATTCAATTTATCGCAGAGATCGTAGTGATGGGTATGGTGGAGTCTTTATTGCGCATAAAGATAATCTCACTAGTGATCCAGTTGAAATTAAATCTGACTCTGAGGTATTGTGTTGGTGTATACATAACCCCTCAGGAGACTCAGTTATAGTCATATCAGCCTTTAGACCCCCAGGCGGCACCATAGAATATGCCTTAGACTTATTTAATGCTGTGAAGGAGATTTGTCGTCACTACATCTTAGGTGGGGATTTAAAACTCTCCATACATTTCTTGGCCTACAAATTCCATTACTGGCCATCAATGTATTAAGTATATAAAGGAACACATACTCAACATAGAAAACGAACTTGGTCTTAATCAAATTGTAGACTTCCAAACACGGAAAGAGAAGACACTTGATCTCTTCTTCTCAAATAGACCGTCCTTTATAGATAGATGTGAACCTCTCCAAGGAATTAGTGATCATGAAGCTATTTTTGTGTCCATGAACATCTCTATAAGCCGCATCAAACACCCCAGACGTCGTATTCTCTTATGGGAAAAAAGCAGACATAGAATGTATTAAAAACAGTGCTGCCACCTATGCAGGGGGATTTTGTAATGACTTTTCAACTTCATCTGATATCAACCAAATGTGGTCCAGATTCAGCTCATGGTGTTCGGATACCATGACTAAGCTTGTGCCATCTCGCATGTCCTCCCGGCGGGTAACACAGCCATGGACAAACAAGGATGTACGCAGGTTGTCTCGTGCGAAGCGAAAATGGTTTAAGAAGGCACGTACATCCGGTTGTCAATCTGATCGGGACCACTTCACAATTCTAAAACATGAACAACAACGTTTATGCAGACAAGATTATAATAAGCATATAAGTGATATGCTCTCAGATGACACTGGTGGAAAGAAGAAATTCTGGTCGTTCATCAAAAGTCGTCGTACCAACAGGTATGGAGTTTCTCCCCTCAAGAAAAATGGGCTCACTCACAGTCTACACACTGCTCGTAACATCAATGCGGTTGAGATGATACAAAGACGTGCTGCTAGATTTGTGAATGGAACATACAATCGCACAAATAGTGTATCAACCATGCTCTCCGCTCTCTCATGGGACACCCTGAAAATTCGCAGATCAAGAGCAAAGGTCATCATGCTCTATAGGATTCAGCACTGCCTTGTCGACATACCACCGGAAGAGTACCTGATACCCACTGGCAGTCGTACCCAAGGCCACACAACCAAGTTTCTTATACCACATGCCAGACTACAAGCCTATCAGTACTCTTTCTTCCCAAGCAGCATCAGGCTTTGGAATACACTCCCAGCTGCAGTGACCCAGGTTAGCTCGCTTGAAGCCTTCAAGCAGAGCCTGGCAACCACACAATTCCTGTAAATATCTTGTTTTTAATTGTAAATATAGCGCCCTGTGTGTCACGATTGCGCCTTTTAAATCACAGTGCGAGTATACTCGATTCCCGAGGAATGCACTTAAAGAAGAAGAAGAAATGTTTTCAGTGTAAATCTATTTATTGTGAAACTCTGCATGAAAATTGAAAAGCTACGCAGTCAAACTTGTTCATTTTACTCAGTAAAACATGACAAGTTATTGATACGGTATTGATACAATTATTGATTTACATTACGTTGTTCGTTATCTCCATATGTTTTATTCAATTGCCGATATTTATCGGCTTTGCCCTTTGTAAAAACATAGGTGGCGCCACGACCGTTTATGTTCCACAGCACTTCCGGTAGCATGTAAAAAACGTCAAATCTGCGCACCTGTGACTGAGTGTCAATGATATATCGATGTTTTTCAGAATTCCTTAAGAGTTTAAGCTATTGTAAATTAAGCTTTCATGTAGATATAAAGTCAGTTAACCGTTAGGTATCAACCATACATAGGTTTGATTATGTATTTTGCTATAAAAACTTCGATGACTTCAGTCAAACTGTGTGTTGTGCCACATGCATTCGGGGAAACGTACATCTCTTCAACTTCAGAAGGTAAGTTCCTCAATTAGTTTTATTTGCATTTAAAGAATTCTTTAACTTTAAAATTTATTCTTGCTCAGTAAATTCTATACGTTATATGTTGTTTTAATATAAGTCTTCGTGATTGGGGGGTGAAGGGGGGGGGGTGTCAACAGTGTCAAACGTATCGGTAATCATTCACTTGTAAATATATGATGCTTACAGTCTATGAACAAATATAATCAATAATGGTTTAAATTAAAATGTTAAAAAAAAACTTTTTAAACCAACGATATGAATTATATACTAAGATTAATTTTTATTTTATTTTCAATGTTATAAGGGTTGATTTATATATGCGGTTTTTTTTATTCTCATGAAAATACTCGGCTACATAATTACTTGACAAAATATGCTAGGATATTGTTAAACTTTTCAACAAGTGAAAAAATGTGCATTTATATAGTGATTTTGTTTTGTCATTAATTAGATATAGTTAGATATAGTACATGTATTCCTCATCCCACATACTGATGATGACCGACTGAAGAAAACATGAAAATTTAATGGGTAGGATAGTGACAGTGAGTATTTCCTCCTCAAATGCAAGTTAATATTTTTCATATTTCATCTCTTAAAATTCAATCATTTTCTATTTTTTGAAAAATATTGAATATGCCAAAGTTTAATCAAAATACCTGTCAAGAAATGTTTCTCAAAGGCAGATCCAGGGCTGGCGTGGCGGGCATGCCCCCCCCCCCTTTGGATTTTTCTTTAATGTGTAAGAACTTGTTCGCTTTTCAGCCCCAGCCTTCCGATAAAAAAGACCTCGCCCTTGACCCACTGGGGGCTTCAGTACAACAGACCCCCCTCCCCCTGGCTTTGTACTGCGCCCCTGTTACGAAAATCCTGGATGCGCCACTGTTTATTTCTTAAATTTATACAGCATTTTGTATGATATCCATTTACAAGATATAGATTTACATGGCAGCCTATCTATTATAATAATATTTCTGAGACCAATAGCACATCAAGTCAGATTTTCAAATCTATATATATATATATATATATGTATTGTAAGGTAGGTAATTCAAATACCTGGACAGCTAGTTTTCAAGAATTAAACCATTAAATAGTTTACTTAAAAATTTTTTTGGGACAACATTGTATCTTGGGGTCTGAGAATTTGATATGTGTAGAATAAGGCATCCATGTTTGGACATTTAATGAAGAAAAAAAAATTAATAGAGCCCCCAGGCCTGCTTTTTGGCATTAAAAATGGCATTGGGGCTTTACTTATTTTGACCCCCAACAGACCTTTCAAAATCAAAACCCTGTCATTTATCTTTGTGTGGATATATCAGGGCATTATAATAAATACTAGTAATCTATTCGTGATATTAAAACTGATAATTGAATTGAATTTAAATGAATAAATGTTTATGTTTTAGGAATTGACTAAAATGTCAAGAAAAGAAGATACTCCCACAAGATTGCCTTTGGTCTGGAGTGTGAGTGATGAAGGAAAATCTGCCGTATTAACTGAAACTCATTTTACATCATATTAGCTTGGGCGGTTTTTTTTTTATAAAAATGTGTTGTGGCTTTGAATTGCTGTATGACAATCATGACATTTTATGAGTTCCTATAAATAAAAGTGCGAGAATTCATTTGTAAATAAAAGCATGGATCTAAATGTTGAACATATAAGACTTGAAAGAGTTATATGGCTTTGAAAATTTTTCACAATATTTTAAGCTTCAATATTTTATTTAACAATATTAAATGTATGATTTGTAGTTCAGCATATTGCAAATTTATTGGTTTTTACACATATCATATGCATATACATGTATAATAAAACAATTATTTACAATATCACTGTTATCAATATTTATTTGAAAAGTTTTTACTGGGTCTTGAAAGGGTAATTTACCTTTGCAGGATAAAAATCTAAGCCATATACAGCAAAGCTTTCAAAAATTACTTTTATGTTTGGCTACTAATAAAATATAGAGCATGATCATATACATAAATGTATCTTCATGGGAACATCAATCTGATTAAAATCAGATCTCTGATACACACTGAATTTCTGATGACACTTGTATAATCTTCTATATGCATAGCAACCATTATAATAAAAATTTTGGAGTGTAACAAAGATTGATTTGTGGGCACATAATACACACTCTGATATAGAATTTCTGAAGTAATAATTTTTTCTACATGTGTATAAATATGAAGTAGGAATTATTTAGCTGGTTTCCCCCACACCAGGAAAACAAAAAAAAAATACTTTCAAAAGTGACACTGGCTGACTGAGTATTAGTTGGGTAAGAATGTTTCAATTATGGAATATAAATAATTATATCCGTGTCATCTTAAAAATTATAATTGATAAAGGATAATCTAGATTAAGTTGGTTGTTAGAATCAGAGGAATCTTGCATTAGATGTCCTTGTCAATATCCTCATGGGTAACACTAAGTCTGAAAAATCTTGGCACCTTCACTTCTCTCTCTCTCTCTCAACATGATTGTTACATGTAGTAAAGTTTTTTGTTTCTATTGTATGCTTTGGTTCAGAAAATCTAAATAAACCCTCTATTTTTATGCTTAACGCGATTGCTATTTGACTGAGGAAATTACGATTAAAACCTTAAAATATGGAACAGACCTTCCCACAAGCTCCAGTTACAATCAAATCATGATGCTTATCGGCGATTTAATTCATTTTTGAGATTTTAAGACACCAAACTCCGAAATCAGTCATTTTATTACGTATATTTTCACAACAGTCGATATATTCGGAAAGTGAAAGTGATTTCTAATCTCGGAGGTAAAAAGAGCGTTGAACCTAAACGGTGCATACATGTACGCCACCTACAAACAGGGGCAGGTAATACGTAGTTTTATTTGCCATTATTTTTTTTTTTTCATTTCATCGGATAATATTCAATCTGACATTGGATTTAATAAATAATTGTTATCAGCTTTATTTGGAGAAAGAATATTTCATAAAAATGATGATCATGATTTAAGGGCAAAATGATAAAGTACGGCGCCATAGTAAATTATTGGTGGCCCTTAGTAAGAATAATTTAACTGTGTCTTAGGACAACCCCTCACTACAGTTAGAATACTTCCAATATACTCGCAATGTAGCAAAAAAATGAAAAATCGCTCGGAATCGAATTTGAAGAATTAAAAGGTATTTTCACTGAAAATAACTTCAAAATTAATTATAACAAGCTTTTTGAGGTTATGTAAGCAATAAAACCTAAAGCATAATCCCCCCCCCTAAAAAAAGAGTTATATTCTCGACGTTTTTTCTCGCTTCAAATTTACACGCCATGTTCCTGATGTCTACGATCGGAACTCTCTTGGTTGTTCATTTTTAGTAATGCACTGAGTGCGAGTTATCGCCCGTGTTTTTTTATTACATTGTGAATGTACATGTAACGAATTCTATCGTTAAACCGGGTCCATAGGACATATATCATTTTAACGTAAGGACATTCTATCTAGGCGGCCCTGTGTGCATGTATAATCAAAATACCAAGATAACTTACTCTGTATGATAAATTTATCAATATAAAGTCTGGGAACCGCATTTTTTTTTCAGATCTGATGATTGTATGGAATGAATGTATTATCCAAACCGATCATAAATCCGAAAATTCTGTGAAAATACGTAAAATATCAATATGAAACGTAGAAGCTAAACATGTATGCGGTGTATCTGAGCTAAAAAAAAAATAAGATTTAGTGTAGATGAAGATGATATTTGCTATTATTATTTTCAAATTAAATTTTTTCATCGATTTTAAACTTAAATATCCCCACCTTTCTATAGGTTAAATTGACTTTAAAGCTGGATGTTTTTATTTTAGTCTGAAATAAATAGGTTATTGTTTTCAATCTCGGATATCTATGACACACAATTGATTTAAATCGTGACATAACAGGAAAGTCCTCTTTAAATAAAGTAACAAAACGAATAGAGAGATTAGTTTAAATATTGTTTGTCTAAACGTATTGGGGTATAAATTTTGATCTACAGTGAATGAGTCATATGTATGCCTCACGGTTAATCTGACATTCCTCTGTAACCGTTTAAACCATCATACTTGATCACCTCATATATTTGTTAATGACCGTTTGCACGCCTTGTTCTTAGCTTTCAAATATATATTTTAAAGTAGTATTCAATATATCTGTTGTTAGCATGTATCTTTGAAAGAGAACGAATGCAGAGAGACCTGAGGCGATCGTAGTCAGTGTAAACAAATCGTGTATCGTACAACAGCGTAAGTGTATTATTAAGTTCAAACAAAGAAAAAGGTGTGTATTTCTGTTAGCTGGATTATCAAAACACGTGAAAAACAATATTCAAAGAGAAAAGGGTATAAAAATGATCCAATATTTGTCATAGCCGATAAAATGACAAATGTTCCTTCACATTCCAGGGTGTAGATTCGACGGTGTCGTGGTATTGTTAAAAAGTATAATGAGGAAAACATTTAGAGCCATTTTTAATTCAGGAATGGCACACACAAATATACTGTACATGCACAGTGAAAAGTGAAATTGCATGTATTATTTGCTTATCTATCAACATATCTACTGTTATACAGAAATATTCAAAAAGGATCCAAAAGGTAGTCGAGTAAGTGAATGCACTAATTGTAACGTGGAGATACCTTAAAAAACAGCCCCCAAATTCTCAAATTTCATGCACTGAAGACTACTTCAAAATAGTAAGCGCCATGTATAATAAATATAGGTAATATAATGTTTCTACAACGAAAGTATCATCATATGCTTGTACATAATTATTTACATATTTTATTTGTTTATACGTCCTATCAAAAAGCTTTTTGAAAAAATCTAGCAATGTGTAAAACATGTCAAAGATACTAAGTTAAATAGTATAATGAGGAAAACATTTAGAGCCATTTCTAATTTAGAAATGGCACACACACACATTCACACGCACGGGTAAAAATGATTTTGTATGTATTATTTGCTTATCTATCAACATATCTACAGTTAAACATAAATACTAGGTCAGTAAATTTCCCAATAAAAAGTTCATCTGAAATCTAACTGAAGGCCTACTCATTGTACGCTACAAAACCCCACCAAGTCTTCCATCTTTTTGTATATAATTGTATTCATATTTATTTAAGTCCTTACCATAAATATATTTTTCAACGGCGCACACTTCAACTAATGTTCCTGATCGATCAGTAGGAAGGCAGTGATACGTGAATTTTGACGAATTTTTACAAGTTTCCCCTTCAATCCGTTCACAGCCTTTTATTTTTGCTCTTATCTTTGTACTTTCCTCGTTTTCTGGACATTGGGCAACATTGTATTCTGTCCTGGCGGACGTAGGACAGTGCTGAGCAGACGAGGCGGTGAGCTACAAAATTTCAACAGTATGCTTTATTAGATAGTCCTAAATCTAAAAGTGTACTGTCTTTAAGTTAACTTAAAAAAATATGTATAAAAAATCAAACAATTAAAATATAACTACGGTAACAAAATACTTACGGTAATAATCAGGCATATTTGAACAAAAGGTAAATGATCTATCCATCCCATGTCGAAGTTAAAATATCATTTCATCTGGAAAAGTTCATAACATATCTTGAATAAGTCTGCAAACATACTTTTCAAATGCATATACCCACAATAGATCTGGACATATTGTTAGAATTTTTCAATGCATGTGAAAGTTAAAGGCACCCTTTAGCCCGTTGGTTGCATTGTCCAAACCTCTAAAGAATGACCTCAGAATACATACACTTGCGAAAAGATTTATTTCAGGGAGATTCAAACAATAAAAACAAATAAAAAATCAAGTTTGTGGTGATGTGTAAATTACAATGATTAAATTGAAATCTTTTCTCTGGTAAATTAAATTAAAAAAATAAATAATAAGTTTGATAATTCCAAAGCGACTGATAACCATTATAAACTATTGCATAAAGTAAAAAGTATCCGTTGCAAAGAAGCTCCGTATCTTTGTGGTGCTATTTTAAAATAGCAAAACACATATATTCCTTTACATAAAAGAAAACAAAACAATACTACCTTCGAGGCATAGTACATGTAGCTTATACGAGTAAATGATGAAGCTGAGTAAATTATATTATGCCTAAATTTTGCTGCTAGAATCCATTTCTGTCGGTAAAATATTTATTCCACGCATTCGCATGAAATCCAAACAGATGTTTTGAATTTGATACAGATAACCCTTGTTATTCCTTCAAACCATGCTCAGCTCTTGATTCTAGCAACATGAGAGTAGAACGGTTTTTGATCCGTACAAATCTAATGTTTTGAAGCATCAAGCTGAGTGTTGTTCTTTTAGAGTATAGTTGTCACGATTAACGTAGGAAAGGCTGACCGGGATTAGTAAATAGCTGACTGTAGTCAACAGAAAAATACTAGTACAGTATATTGAATTAACATAATTTCCAAATAGCATAACTGCTCAATTTTTATCACGTGATGACGATCATTTATGATATAATATTCTTAAACGTTGCACAAAAATCACATTGGCACATGTGCTAAATAGAATTGATGTTAATACTTCGGTGACTAAGAATGTTATCAATTTAGAATTTTAGGGAATGGAATTGACTTTTGATGCCATTGAAGGGATGATCAAGGCCATGAAATACACGTTTTTTTTTTGTTAAATTAATACCCAGAGGTAGATCAGAGTATCAAAGAGAAAATATATTTCCGATTTATAGCTATTTATAAGAGTTATTTATAAATTGTATACCAACCCCAAACGATGCACTGGCTCTGGGGCCACATATTTCAAAATTTTGGAAATTTCGTCAAAAATTTTATAACATCATATTTTTTTATTTATAGCAAAGAGCATAATTCAAAGCATTTATTTATTTTCATACTATGTATAACACCCCTCCACCAGTACATGTACATGTACATGTATCCCTGAGCCATGAAATTCACTATTTTGAAACAGACAGGTCTTATTCAACAAAACTATCCACTAGGCTAGTTAATTTAAAGCCCAGAAGCAGAGAAGAAGAATTTCTTATGCATTTTCACGTTATAATCTATTTAGCTCCTCCCTAGCACCAAAAGAGCTGACCAAGGGAACAAAATTCACCAGATGTAGCTTTACCCTGAGCCTGGGGCCATGAAATTCACTATTTTGAAACAGACAGGTCTTATTCAACAAAACTATCCACTAGGCTAGTTAATTTAAAGCCCAGAAGCAGAGAAGAAGAATTTCTTATGAATTTTCACGTTATAATCTATTTAGCTCCTCCCTAGCACCAAAACACCTGACCAAGGGAACGAAATTCACCAGATGTAGCTTTATTCAACTAAACTTTGTAACAGATATGTTTTTAATACCCAGGAGCACGGAATATTTTCAAAGAAATAATTCATTTTCACTATATAATCGATAAAGTAGAATATCGTGATCAAAATCTTATAGCTTTAGTGCATTCATTCTTTTTACTTGGACGGGTAGCTTTTCAAAGCAAGAATAATTGTTTGTGCTTTGAAAATCATATGTATTTGATTTATTTAAAAAATCTAGTCACTTTTTAATAATTTTACTACATTTGACTATTTTTGCAAGTCTCATTGTATCAAAATTTTAACTAAATTCATTGTTTTGTAGTTATTTTTAGAGGCAGATGAGATGAAAAGTAAGTTCCTGTCAGATTTTAAACCAAGTTTACCATTTCTATCTAATATTGTACAATAGTGACGAGGAAAGAAAAACATGATCTTTAAAGTCATTTTATCTAAATATTCATGTACAATACATCATTATAAGCGAAAAAACTTTAAATATTTCATATAGTCAGAAACCAGACAGAGTTAACCTTAAGTTAAAGATAACAGTGACCTTGAAATAGGACGCTTCACACCTCCTACCTAAGATGTAGATACTGCACTATTGACCGCGTTTAGTGATTCTAGGTCTATTAGTTTTCTATAGTTATTATTTTGTCTGTTGTAAATTTGTGAAAACCAGATTTATTTGGTCCATAGAGACGATGATATGAGAGCTTGGAGGTGGATAAAACATACAAACAAACCCCTTGAAAATATGCCGTGAGATAGGGAATAAAAGTAGTTGATAGGATGATGATGATGGAAAGTGGAAAAATTTTCCCAAACTGCAAATAAGATCTCGCGCCGTTGGTTGCACAATTATTGCCTTATGGGATCTGTATACAACATTATTGTTCAAGACTCTAAAATATAAATATAAAAATAAAAAAAAAAACTTAATAAGCCATAGATTTGCAGCTATGTATGGATTTTTTTTATACTTGGTCATAGCATATTAATTTGAGTTAAGCGCAGATTTGATGCGAGATATACATTCTACCTAAGATGAATCAGCTGACAAGTTAAGATAACCCAATATTTACAACACAAAGCATTGACGTAGTTCAGAGTCAGGAACTATAAACGTAAGCGCGAATCTTAGCGACCACAGAGCAACTTATGTTTGTCTCACCATGAACTACAAAATTAATCATGCGTATAAGCGAATTATACGGCTGTATAAAGAAGCTGATTTTGAAAAACTAAATTCCTTAATAAAAGATTGCGATTAGGACAGCTTAATAAATAGCACCCAAGATGTCGACACTGCTAAGGGAAACTTTACAACTCATTTCCTATCGTCTGTACGAAAATATGTTCCAGAAAAGTCGGTCACAATTCGTGCGAAGTATAAACCTTGGTTTGACTCGGTACTTAGGAAAAATATTAGAATACGCAACAGATTACATAAAATAGCAAGAAGAACGAAAAAGAAAGAATCGGATAAAGCTGAATATCGAAAAATCAGAAATCAGGTCAAGAACATGAAAAAATATGCGCTATCGAATTATTATGACAACATGTACCTTCAGTTATCTGAAGCGAACGTTAATAATACTAAATTATACTGGAAAATGCTAAGATATGCCTTTCATGTAAATCCGAACAAAGATAATCCACCCATACAATACAATTACTGCGCAAGAAATTGTTGATATCATATCAATAATCCCTGTCAATAAAGCAATAGGTCCTGATGCATTAAGCCACAATATGTAAAAAATCTACTATTAATTAGGTGTCTAAACCACTATGCTGGTCATTTAATAAGTCGCTGGCAGAAAATATATTTCCAGATGGTTTATTCCCCGAACGTCTAAAACTTATATACACAGCATAATTATCACACTCAATTAAGGGGCCCCTCTAAGGGGCACAGGTAGAGATTAACTGTGTTACCTGTGTTATCTTGATTTCATTAGCATTCTGAATGTCTTTGAACAACTTGACGACTGTGAATATGTTGGGGTGAGCATGTTGAACCATTCTCCTTTTCTTGCTGTGCCATCCTTCCAGACTGTTGTTTGTTCTTGGTCCGTCCGTGCCGAAGTGGTTCCACAAAAGTCGGTCATCATTCACCCAGTTCTCGGTCTTCCAGGGTTGTAAACCATACATCCTCTATGCAGTCAAGAGGATCTAGAGGCAGGACAGCTGCTCTTCGAACCAATGTCTTGATGTCGTCATTCTCTTTGTATGGAATCTGTAGGCCAGTCTGTTGCGCTCTTCGCCATACCGCCTGTGTGAAGTGGAAGAAGCAGCCCTTTGTGTTGATTCCAGGAAACACTTGTCGAATGGAATTGTGGATAACTGTCTCGAAGTCGGTTAGGGCACTGGTAGGACAAAACTGTAGTCCAAGGTCGTTGATTTTTTCTTGCAGGGTTGAGAAGAATCTGGTGTAGATTGCTTGACTCTTGCCGGGTAAGAGGGGGCAAACATTTGATGTCATCACATCGTCAATTCGCACATGGATGCTGAAGATTTGATGGAAGAGGCTGGGACAGGTGTAAAATGTACCATCACAGAAGAAGGTCTCAGATGCTGCAAGGTCTCCAAGGTTGTCAGTAGTAGCATATGTGATGATTCTGGTGTTGAGGAATGTGTCGTCTAGGAGTAGGAATTGTTGACCAGTCTCTGTCTCTGTCCATTTTCCTTCCAGTTTGATGTCTGTAAGTGTCTTCGGTAGTGGGGGTGTCTGTTTCCGGCGAGCTCTGTACAGCGTTGATTTTGCAGTGTTGAAGGTTGGCAAGTTCTCGATGACCTCTTTGCTGGTGTCGTCCCACTAATTTTCTTTCATCTAACTCTCAAAGTGAACTGATCTTGCCAGCCTCATTACCAATTATTCATAATTTATGTTGTTAGTTGAAATTATATTCAAAATTTACAATAAAGTGATTTGTTTTCAAATTATTGAATGCTACGCTTTTTTGTACATTTTCACAAATACTTGAAATTTATAATCTTAAGATTTAAGTTTTATCGTGGAGACTAAAAATGATTTTGAAAATAAATTGTTATAACATTAAATGTATTCAGAGTAAATGCTTAAAACTTTAGCTAAAAATGAACATAAAAATTTTCAAGCACAATAAAAAACGGATGGATTGAAAAAAAATGAAATAATCTAGAATATTTTTAAAAGAAAAATGATTTTCTTTGTTTCAATATATTAAATGCATTTAAAATATATTATTTATATAATGTTACAATATTACATATAACATTTAAATCCTTTTAAAGGAATTATTGGTAAGATGTTTGAAACATTGATTAATATCAATTGACTAAAATACCCTGTAAATACTTGGAAGATTTGAGTAAAAATATTTAAAAATTTGAAAACATTTCATTTTTTTAATAGGATTTATTGCTAAGATTTTCCCTATATAAGTCTTTGACACAGTCTTGTAAGTGCAGCTAGTTTATTCATACAGTGTAAAACACAGGTAACACAGGTAATCTCTACCTGTGCCCCTTAGAGGGGCCCCTTAATTGAGTGTGATAATTACTGTGTATATAAGTTTTAGACGTTCGGGGAACACACCTTCCAGATAAATGGAAAGTCGCTCATGTCTTACCGTTGTTTAAAAAAAAGATGATCCTTCAGTAGCTACTAATTATAGACCGGTGTCATTGTTGAGATGTGTTAGCAAAATTATGGAACCAATTTTCTTTTAAACATGTGTACAATTACTTTCACCAGAATAATTTATTCTACATATTTCAAGCAGGCTTTTTGCCAGGTCACTTAACCGTTTTCGACCTACTTGAAACTTATCACACTATAATTAAGAATATCGACGAAGGAAAAATTTGTTGCACGGTATTTCGTGATCTGTCTAAGGAAGGATATGGAGATAACGAACAGCATTCAATCTCAACGTCCATTAAACAATATACAAAATACGAGCAGAGCAAATACGGACCTCTGAAACATCAGAAGTGGGATCAGGTGCCATGGAGGAGTGAGCATCCCCTGCCGACCGGTCACACCCGCCGTGTACTCGTTATCATGATCAGGAAATAACGAAAAAAAATCCGTCGTCAATTCAGTGTATAAATAATGGACTAACAATTGGTATGAAAAACGTCAGTCAGCATATGACTCAATGATAAATTGTATTTGCTGACAAGGTCATTGTATCGACATAAGAAATTTACGAATTGATGACTTTGAACGAGACTGTTGATATTCTTGTTTCATCTACTTGCTTGTCAATAATTTACCTCGTTTAAGAAATTGTTCATACGTAGAGCACGCTCTTGCGCATCGAATCAACTGAGATATATATACTCCGTATGCGGGTGATGAAGGTATATTGCTGCATAAGTAAGGGAAGTTGACGATAGAAAACTTAAAGTCATCACGTTTATCATAAAGCTTGATTGTTAGATCACCATTAGTGTCTTTTTCAAGTAAAATATCCAAGTATGAAGCAGAAGTGTCGAACTCTGTGGTATCTTTTATCTCAAGCTCACCAGGATATATCGTATCGACGTAGGAATGGAAATTATCATTATTAATTGACAATACGTCGTCGATAAATCTAAATGTCGAGTTGAATGCCACAGCTAGTGTTTTCTTCTTTTCACGCATAAGATTTTGTATAAATTCTGCTTCCTATGAATATAAAAATAAGTCTGCTAATAACGGAGCGCAATTTGTACCCATAGGAATGTTGTTGGAATACCAAATCTCCGAAAACCACATAGATATTGTCAATCAGAAACTCAAGCATCTTCGTGATGTCAACTTCAGAGAACTTATGTGTTCAATCAGAATCTGTTTTAACAAAATAATTTTTCAAATGACCAATGACGAGGTAAGTAAATTTACGAGTTCCATTTTTGTTGAAGAAGCAGCTGTCAATGATATCAAAAAGCCTGGATTTTAATTTGTCGTTGGGAATCGTTGTGTATAAAGTTGAAAAGTCGTAAGTTTTTAAGTTGTTGATTTTTGTGAAGTCTTGTGATTTCAAATTTTCCAAAAGTTCTTTTGAATTTTAAAGTATCCACATCTGATTTACACCACTTCTTGAGTATATACATGTAGTTGCACAGTGCTTTTGAAGTTTGTCCTTCACTACTGTCAATGTTTTAGTGAGAAGTAATGAAAGAGGTTTGATTGAACATTTACTGGAACCTGAAATGTATTTTTGTTTGTAAGCATTCTTATGAAGTTTCGGAATCCAATATATATAAGGTAGTTCAAATTCATTTTGGCTCTGTTGAATATTAAAAGTATTCAAAACTGACGGGTGATTTTGAAGAATGTCTTCCTTAGAAAGAGAAGTATGAGTATAAGTAGGATTACCACTTGTAGAATTAAATCCAAGTTCTTCTAGAATGCAATTTATATAATGAGCCTTACAAACGAAGACAATGTTGTTACCTGCTTTGTCGGTAGGAACCAGTACGTACTGATCGTGTAATCTATCCAAAAGCCTTCGGCAGAGTTTGGCATAAGGGTTTACTTTTTTATATTGAAAATATATATGGATTATGAGGAAGTAGTATTTCCTGGATAGAGAGTTACATATGTAACAGAAGACAGAAAGTTATGTACAACGATATTTTTCGTATTATAGAAACACTAACGCTGGTGTACTGCAAGTATCTGTTCTTGGTCCTTTACTTTTTGATTTATATGTGAATGGTGTATCATAAAACATGGATGTTGCAACTATCGAATATACTTTAAATCATGATTTAGGTATTCTGGACAAGTGGTCTTCCAAATGGCTTATGAAATTTAACCTATCGAAAACGAAAGCATTATTCTTTACATTAAAATCCAATTATTATCTCCCAAAATTACAATTTCAACGATGTAATCTAGAATACATAACCTCTCATAAACACTAAGGTTTACTTTTGAGCCAAAATCTTAATTGGTCTGATCATATAGACAATATAGTTAAACAGGCTTACAAAAGATTAGGTCTTTAAAAAAAGGCTTAAATATAGTATCGGTAGAAAAACTTTATCTAAAATGTACATAACTTTTATAAGACCGCTACTTGAATATTGTTCTATAGTTTGGGACGGGTGTTCTTTACAAGATGTTGAACGATTAGAAATGGTGCAGCTTTATGCTGCAATAATAATTACAGGGATACCATTTATCGCTTCAACAGATGCATTATATTTAGAAACAGGATGGGAACCTCTTGCAGATAGGCGAAAATTAGCAAAACTAAATACTATGTATAAAGAATTTCACAACTTAGAACCCGATTATTTAAAAAAACATTTTTCCCGCAACAAGACGTTATGATACAATGTACAACATGCAATAGAGAGGACTACACTATTCCTAGATGTAGACTTGAAATATATAAGAAATCTTTTGTTCCTGATAAAATAAACCAATGAAATAGTCTGAGTGTCACCACAAGAAACAGCATATCTTTTAGCAGCTTTAAAAATACCATACATAAAAAAACCAGAAGACTCCCTTTCTTATTTCTCTCATGGTAATAGACAACTTAATATTACACATACTAAACTACGACACAATTGCATTTTGAATAATGATCTTTATAAAAGAAACACTATCGAGAGTCCTAATTGTTCGTGTGGTACACCAGAAGACCCATATTATTTTTTCTTTGTCTGCAATAAGTACTAATTTGCTTGAGAAAAGCTATTCAGAAATTTACTGTGTCTTACGAAACCAAATATCAAATTGAACATCATTGATTGTCATTCACTTCTGTGGGGAGATGAGTCACAAAATGTAGAAATAAAAAAAAAAAAAAAATTTTTCATTCACTTCAAAAATTTATTAGAGAGTCTGGTAGATTATTGAATTATTACTGCCTAACACCTACACTCTATATAGCTATATATTTATCATATGTAACAAATGTATGTTTCAATTTAACAAACATGTCTGTACATCAATATTCCTTTTTCACTTATTTCCCCTTTGTATACTGAAAGGAAAAAGAAACGCAGGGTAGCATAATTTTCAATAAAAATTTGACCACATGACCGAAAATTACGAAAATTGGTCAGAAGGGAAATTTAGTTGCTCTGCATCAAAATCAGTATTCAGAATTACTCAACCGTAAAATTTATGACGTCACGTAGGGAAAACGCTAAAAAGCCCAAAACACGTGCAATTTGATAACGACGAGTTTGTCAACAAATCTTGTTGCATTATTTGATGCATTTGAGGTATGCACATCGTTTTTCAATATTAAGAGACATTATGAATTTATTGCCATCTTGGCACAGTTTACGAAAGTTCAATGGGGTCTTGTTTTCGAATTGCCTAATTAATGAAAAAGGCAACAACGGTTTACTAAGCAGTCTCTTGTAAATTTTCCCCCATAAAACGTTTAAGCCGTTGTCAGAGAGGGTCTAGAGTGGTTTTCAATCAACCGTGACGATAACGGTAACGCGAAACAGAGTCATGTTACGAGCGGGTTATTCGTCCTGCCATCTCTTAAATCGCCACCTTACTACCACAAAAACAGACATTTATAGAGTAGATGATTATAATCATTACATTCATACGAAATTTGAAAGAAAACAATTCTGCAATTTGGTTTTTTGAGCCAGTCAACTTACGGTTGTATTCCTCTCACTGGCGCATGCACGCGCCGCTTGACTTATTTTTTGCGTGGTTACCCATGCTAAATATAGCCAGGATTTGAAAATTAAACACTTTGATGAAATTCCGTGCAAAGGAGGAATAAGGCTCTGACAAATGCACGAGATAGACATTGAAGATAATGAGAGTTTTTGATTTTCACTTTTGGGGGGTATCGTTATTTGAGCTTCAATAACTTATGAATAATTAGACAAAATCTTTTGAGAATTTAGTTATATCTTTTTGAAAGATTGTTTTAAAAGATAGATAAGAAAACTAATAAGTATTTTAAGAAAAACAAATTTAATTCACCTCAAAAGTTTACCCTGCGTTTCTTTTTCCTTTCAGTATATATATATTGACAGTTGTATGGTGAGAACCTAGTAAGTGGTTAGAACTTGTGTTCAAACCATTTGTATAGTATTTATACAATAAAATATGTTCAAACCATAAGATGATTTTTGGCTTAATAGTATTAAACACTGTTAAATCTATCTGTCGTATACGAAAAAAAGCTAACAGATAGACAGACGGAAGGATATGAACGCTATATGACATAACACAGACGTATAAAAAAATATGGAATCCAGGGTTTAACATTACCCTGGATCCGCAAAATTGTTGTAACTACGACCATGATAAATTTAAAATATCGCCCACTTATTCTGGTATTCCCACTTATGTTATGGTCATATTTTAAAATGTCCCTGTTTTTCTTTTATTTTTTATTTTTTTTTTTTTTTGGGGGGGGGGGCGTGGGGGTCAAATCATTTCAACGGGAAAACCCTTGTAATCTTAATTGTTTATATATAATGATGGTTTTTTCTTACCACTAATTTTAAGCTCATTGCCATCTTAATTCTTAAAAAATGGCTAAAGAACAAGGGACATCTTTCGAAAGTTGTGACAGATTATCTTTGACATTAGACCTGATATTGACCAAAACTTTAGGAATAATATGAGGCTGTAATATTTTTAGTTTACATACTCTAAGAAGGAGAATAGCTAATCAGAAGTGATTGGAGATCGAGGGTAGTAAAGTTCTGTCATTAAAATTTCGGTAAGCCCGTCCAAGCTGGGGGCTAGGGGTGAAAAATTATATTTGGACTAGCTGCCAGAAGCCTCAATAAAACAATATTTTAAACTATGCTTGTCCCAAAGGTTTTACCTTCAAATATTCGAAGATCTAATCTAACCCAGTTTAACAAACACGTTTTCCATTTTTAAACAAAAATATCAAAAAAAAAAAAAAAACAACAACAAAGTTAACAAACAAACAAATAAAATGAAAAAAAAAATATTTAAAGCAAAAACAGCAAAATAGACGTACATGTATTTTCCTGGACACTCAATATTGCGGAGTTATAGCAATGTTTTTTTTAAGGGAGGTGGGGGGTCAACTTACTTTAAAAAAAACTTGATAAGCTAAGAAATTACGAATTAAAAATGAAAATGGTCAAATAAACATTTCTATTTCATGGGATGAGGGATGGGGTCCAACAACTTTAGGTACTACATATATATATATATAATTACTAAAACACTAATTTACCCTTATTTGGCAATTCTGCAACCTAAATTAAGTGTGTGTGAGGGGGTGTTAAAAACTTTTAATTTATATTTCCTATAGAAAAACGTACATGTATATACATGTAGAAGAACTTAATATGTCTAGAAAATGTGGTGGGTCCGAGGTGGGCAGACACCCCCTTCCCCTAGCATCCAGAATGATATGTGCCTGTTTAAAGTCAACTAACACGACGAAAACGTTCTATTAAGCTAACGACCAGCAAAATCGTAATAATTAAAAATCTTACACTTGATTAATTACCATAAAGACTTTATAGATTCTATTTTTTATCATTGTCCTGTCATAAACTGCGACAGCAACATACCATATATTTTTCCCGCTAGAGAATATATATTTTGGGGTGTTCCGAAAGACTTCTTCGGTAGTGTGAGTGGTAATAAAATTTTTGTGGGGAAATTTGATTGGCTTAGGCTATACGTTGAGGGTCCTCCACACCATGTGACTTGTGACGTATATAGAGAAAAATAATCTTATTTCCGGTTCGATCGAGTTTCTGTAAGAACGATTTAACCTAACACCGTTTGTAAACAATGAACACATGGCATGATCACGGATCGAGTGACCGATGGAAAAGGATGTCCGGTTTTTGTTTTTTTTTTTTTTTGTTGAATAAAAGAACAACAGACGTTTTGGATTATGTAACATACTAATTCGTAAACAACAGGTACCGGTTGATATGACGAAACATGTTTAGGTTATATATCCTTTCAGGCTAATTAGCTGAGTCTGTTTTGATACATGTAGTTGAAATTTCGGCACACTAATTTGTGCGTTTCAATAATACATTTTCTTATTGTTGTTTATAAATATCAATAGAATAGTGTGTGTTTCTTGTTTCCCTCTGTTATATTTGTCCAGTTCAGTGGCCAATAATTACGAAATATAGTATGGTGACTTATGCGGAGACTTGCCAAAGTTTTTGAGTCCCGAGCAACAGGAAAGATAACTCCAAAAAGGAACTTTGATACCAAAGATTTTGAAAATGCTTTTTCTACATCAGTGCATTTTATTTTAATTCAAATTTTTGATGCAATCTAATTCATTAATGTGTCTCCTCCACAAAAGGATTCCTTATTGATTTTTCTCAAATTGTATTTTAGAGAATATGAGTTTTGAGTACTTTTTATAAATAAAATAAATTTTCGTAAAAAATATGTTGATAGATAAAAATAAATTTTTATGGTTATTCTGTGAGCTTAAAATATTCGAAAGGATAAGACAAAGTTTGTTGTGCTAGGTATGAAAATGCTCTGGGAAAAAATTCTTATAACTTGTGTAATAATTATTTTTAAAAATCAGTATAAATTACATATTAATCCCTGGAAAGTTTTTAAAGGTTGATATGCTTGTTAAAAGTAATGCTCTATAATATGAGAGCATAACCCGTGGGTGTGTGGAGGACCCTTAAACAAGTGAAGTATGTAAATCAATGAAGGTGAAAAGTTGTTTCAGATCGATCAGGCATTACAATTATACTCAACAAAAAAAGAAACGCATATTCAGATTAAACATGACAATCTACGTTTTCAGTTTAATAATAATTTTTATAAAAGTGATTTTAAAGGGTTTTGATAAAAAATAAACATATCCTGTGTTGCAAGTAGAAAAGTGAAGTTTATGTCATCGTTGACGCCTCCAAATTCTAGTGGCGTGTTGTCTAAACCAATCCATATGTCCTTTGAGACATCTAAGCGCTGGTGGATTTCCAATGTGCGGATGTCGTGCACAAATACCAGCTCCTCTCAGTCTCATGCAAACAATTTATGCACTTTTATGCTGATTTTTCATCAAGTAATTATAGCAGCAGTTTTTACAGCAAGTTCTGAATCGCGTGAGGTGCTGAAGGGGGTGGGGGGTCTGATGGTCCTGTCTGGGTGGGTTACCTGCTGGCGGTTAATTCTTGGTCTTCCAACGTTAGTTTAACGGTTGCAAAGCCCATTGATGTATTCTATATGCAATTGCAACTTCCTGTTGCGTAACTCCGTTTGGTATCATTGTTAGCCTGGTTGTGTTCATCTTTGTTTCGGCGTGGCATTGCAGTATCAACACTGCAATCAAATCTTAAATATGGGTTTAATAGGAGTGTTCTCTAAATCCAAAATATCAACGAAAATAGACATCCGATTGAGAAGAAATCATGAAAAACACGACTTTCATAAACACGTTTAATCAAGGGAGATAATTCAACACTTGGGTATAAAAACCCCATGTTGTCCTTTAAATAGGTCACAGGTATCCAATGATATAAACGATAGTTGTTCCATGTATATTTTTAAAATTTCTTCCACGAGTAAAACAATATGCGTTTCTTTTTTGTTGAGTATATAATGTTAAACTTTGGTTATGTAGTAAACATGAACGAGAAAAGGTCACATGTAACTGTGAGGAATTAACATTTTCCCCACAATTTCCGAGTTTCCCCACACTGTTGGTCTAATGACCAGTTCATTTCCACATAATGTAGGCATCTCGGATTCTCTCTCTCTCTCTCTCTCTCTCTCTCTCTCACACACACACACACACACATATACACACACACACACCCTCACACACACACACACACACACACACACACACACACACACACACACACACACCCACACACACACACACACACACACACACACACACACACACACACACACAAACACACATTATTTTTTATATTTCAAACGCAACGTCAAACGGATGGATATATTTTTGACGGTAGTCATTGTGTTTACTTAAATTATTGTTGAAAACATTGCAAAATGTTGATCTTATTCCCTACTAAACATCGTTTTGGAAACATACATGTAAGAAGAAATCACGACAACAGACGTCATTTCGCAAAAATGAAGCAGTTTGTACACAGTGAGAGGCTGATCAAGTCACATTTAGTACCATGAAAAATGTCTGTTGTTCTCAAATGAAATATTATTTGCAATTAAATAAAAGCCGTTAACTTCGATGCGACGTCTATTGAAGTGTTTTGTTTATAAACTTTCTGTACATTCTCCAGACAAGTGATACTGTCATGTGTTTGTATGCCAGTTCATTGAAAAAGTAATGGAAGGACCGTAATAAATCGGTTTATTGCAAGGGCATACCCTCAATGTATCTTGTCAAGTTTTTAAATTAACACATTAACTCACAAAGCATTAAGATATTTGAAAAGTGCTGTGAACCTCATGGAATCTTGTAAATAGATTAATTATAACTATATTTAATGTAGTTGACCAGCAGAGTATTCAACCTGCCGTCCAACACATTAAATAAAATTTAGCAATTAAAAATAAGAATTATATATAGGATTGCAGCACTTTCCACATCCTATATAGTGTTTAAAAGATTTATAAATCAAAATAAATGAAACTAAGATTTTTAACTTGGCTATGTACTTGCAATATTGGAATTTAATAGTATAGATGGCCTCTAAACTGCTAGTATAATTGCTAAAAATCATGTGACGTCGATATCACGTGACAAGTCAAGAAAAAAATTTAAATGTCCCAAACATGTAGAGTTAAACTACATTATATTTTTAAGATATCAGTGAAGTCCTAAAAAGAATCGCCCATCCCAATAAAGTATGTATTTTTATCTTAAAAAATCGCCGATATTTCCATTTGTAACCTTAACTGTGCAATGAAGGGTCGTCTCGTAAGGATTACATAGATGAAGAATGAAAGCTTTATCCCTGACCAAACAAAAGTTATGGCCAAGGGTAAGGTTTTTTTTTCAAAAGTACATAAATTTTTACGGTCAATGTCAAAAGGTCAAAGTTATTGGTATCTACATGTAATGAAAGGTCTTTTAACAAATATTGCATATGTGAAATATAAATGTCTTGGTATTTGCTGTTCAAAAGATAATGGCCAAAGTAAAAGATTGGAATTTTTTGTTTCAAAATGGGTCAAACTCCAAGGTCAAGGTCAAATAAGGTGGGATCCAATGACAGGTCTTGTCACAAGTAATACACATGTGAAATATGAAAGTCATAGCTCCACTAAATCAAAAGATTGTATCTCTATACAGAAAACGAAATGAAATATTTCTTTGATCGTGCAGCCGTAAAGATTCTTTAAAGGAAGTTAAATGTTTTATCTTTTCTATGCATGAATTGTCTTACAAATGTAAACTTGGAGCATAGGCGTGTGAGTGAAAAGTGTTGCCATATGCATTTATATAAAAAAAAAAATATTAAAAAAAAAACTAACTCATAGAATTCATACCCATCCCGCCCTAACCCTGATTTGCAGAATTATTAAATGTATATAAACAATTCATATGGATTTATTTAAAACTTTACCTCCCTCGACAATCTCTTTCGTATTTTTACAAGAAAAAAAAGAAAACCCACCACATGCCACAAACGATGAGTAATCTAACCTTTAATTAGATGTATTGAATGCGGACTTATGTCCAATTTGAGATGGACAAGCAGCTCAGGCCATAGAAAGTTATGGTATAACATTTCGGACAGACCTAAATTAACATCCTCCACTTTCAGTAAAAGCGCGCTACATTAAAGTTGGTCTGACAAAAAGTTAAACAGTTAGAGCTGAAAGATTGTTTCTAAGGGAGACCGGAAATTTCACTTATACGGATTTTCATTCTCATGGCACAATATTTAACCTAGACCTTTTTAGTGGGTTTTAAATTCTTAAGGATAACGATGACCTTAACAGTGGTAATACTGATTACTCATTTGGAAAACCAAAACTTGAAAATGAATTTTATCTGTCAGTTTTCTGATAAATATAATTTATATGTTACAAAATTTTCAATAAAATTGCAGAAGATTTGCGGAATTCGAGGAAAACTTTAGTATTTTTTTTTTTGTTTATAATAAAGGAGTCAAAAACTTTTCCCTACCCCTTTTGCGTTTGTACTACAATGCCAATAACATTGTGTCAAATTGCTTGATCGACCATTGTTAAATTTCCCTATTTGATTACCATATAACCAATTCATTTGATTTTTTTCACCTAAGTTAACAATCATTAGGAATGTTTGCTAAGCTTTATTAATAATCAGGGTGGTATCTGCACATCCTCAGTTTTAAAGAAGTATGCATTTTAACCCAATCAGCCCATCAGAGAAACAAACAACAATGTGAAAAAAAAATCTGTGGGAAATGAAATTGGTCGATACGTGATAAAATCTTGTAAAGCTCGAAGGGCTTCTTCCTATATTTGATCAACCAAATCCATTTTTCAGTAATCTTTTATACAGTGTTCTTTATTATTTTCATTTACATTCGAGACGAATATTTTGAATTACACTGCGGGTACATGTATTCCACGAACAGTCCGATGTATTACTATTGTATGAGGTACAATGATCTAGAAGTTGTTTTGTCATGAAAGTTCCCATACTCTTACATTTGAAAGCAAGAGATCTTTGAAGACGCCATCAATTGCCGCCCGGGGAAAATATGGAAATTAGTCTTTATCATCAAATAGCTTCAATTTGTTGATAAAGACATGCGTCTGAATGGTGGAGAGTAAAGAAGTGAAGAATATCGGAAAGCTTCAAGCAGGACAAAAATCAAAAATCGAACAGAACAATACCCCAAATTTCAAACTTCCCTTTCTTATAGTACTTTTAACTTTTGGCTGCACAAATAATAATTAGACAAACGAATGGTCTACCAGCAAAATAGATTTAACTTAATAAATAAAATACACAAACTGCGTAACTTATACTTTTATGCGATAAGCAAAAATTATTGTTACACCTTTAAAATTTCTTCCTATACACATGTATACAAAAAGTTTAATATTTCTAATGTTTTGCTGAGAGGGCATAAAAAAAATCGACAATGGACAGCACCTCTTCTAATGTTATTGTGATTTAAATTCAGGACACGTGGTTTACGTCGATCTATTCAAAGGTTATAATATAGAACCGGTTTTTATAAATAAAATTGGCAGTAAACATGATATTGCTATAGCCGATTTCTTTTGAAAACATGTCCTATAGCAAATGTTTCCAGACCTTTCTTAATGATTTTCATGATTTTCAACAGAAAAAGGATGGCTAAAGATGGGGTTGTTAAAATAACAATATATCTTATACTTTTGGGCAAAAATTAGAGCTCACTAGTAACGGATTCGCAGGTAAAAAAATGTATTATCATCTGCTCTGACAAACCTTTGTTTGCCTTGTTATAAATGCGCACAGAGGATCTTTCCACAAGCAACTAACCAAGAGTTGAAGGAAGGATATGGAAATGAATATCAATGTTACGCCTAATACATGTTTACATTTTACTTCGAACAAGTTGTTCAGGTCAATCTACGATCATGTAAATGGACTGCAAAATTAAAAAAAATGTTCTTTCGATCAAATTAAAAAGATCAGAAACGTTTTTAATTTGTTGTAATGTAAAATGCAAAAAAAAAGTTTAATAAAATGTAGTTTGTGACACCAGTATTTCAAGGGTTATGAAAACGAGCAGCATCTCTTATGCGTTTAAATAAACAAAACTACATGTAAGTTTACGTTCGTGATTACGCCTTCGGCCAGGGAATTCACCTGACAATTGTATTCACCGATAGTACAACAAAGGAATTAATACAAACGCAAATCGATTTTGCAGTATGCCTTTCAAAAACACAGGCTTCTGCCGTTTTTTTTAACAAATGAATTGTTTGGCATGAGCATGAAAATAATATTTTTAAATATACTTTTCATTTACCATTAGATTTTCCTTTCTTCAAGCGCAAAATTCCTGTGCTATTCGTAGTAACACATAATGCAATACTCATTCAGCTGATTGGTCATTCAAATTTATGCTGGTGCCTCAATTGTTAATCTGACGCCAAGAAATATAGTCTCGGTTGCAATGCAAAAATATTTGTCCAAAAAGACATTTTAATTCATGACTGCAGAAAAGTGTATCATATAGAATGCTTATTTAATTTTGAATGAATGTAAAAGAGATCGATTGTTTGAAGTACATTTCTACAGGCATAAGCTGATTCTAGAATGGTGAAAAATGAAATGCAACATAACTTAACTGTTTACCATGCCTCCACGTGCTAGTCACTTCCTAACCACATTTCCGCGAAAAATTTAAGCTATCTCGCTGAAGTCTCGCTGACTCTCGCCAGAGCCACTGCAAGGGCTACTTTGAACTCATCGGGATTTATATTTTGCAGAACACCGAAAAATAAAAGGTTCCGAACACATTAGTAGGGGTGCCGCTGAGTCAGAATGATGTTGGACATGTCTTAGAAGTGCTGGACCGCTTACGTCACAAAATGGTCGGGGCTTAATCTCATCTTCATTAGTTGGTGTTCAACAGTGGTGGACCCGATGCAGCATCAGGGAAAACAGTACAAAATATATATATGTAAAAATAAAATATATTGACAAGCAGAGGAAACGCAACACCCTACTTTAGGGGGAAATAATTATGTAAAGTAAAGAATTTTGTATCTTAAAATTATGAATATCTTCAATTTTATAAACATCGGTAATTAAACGGTTGAACAATTTCCATACCACAACCGTAAAAAAAGTTTGAGTCTGCTTTGAGTTTGAGTCAGAAATCAAAAATTGCATGTTTCACGAAACATTTGGCGATATTATGGAGTTTTAAGGGTTTCTTACTGTTAATCATAAGTAATGCAGCAATAATTCAAGAAATAGACTCTCCTTTCGTTTCCGTAACGATGCTAAGGCAACTTGAAAATGGCTAATGTATGCATTTTCATTGCTCAAGATAGAAAATTTCAATTTAAAGGTGATGGAGAGTCGCTGATGCGAAATTTCACTACATTACGCCTAAACAGGGTCTTACGTATGACATGCATGAAGGACAGTCCTTGTACCAGAACTCAAAGGGTGGCTACATCGCTCTAAGTTAGAGAAAATTCGACCTACCGGTAATCATCTGAAAACGGGCATTTAAAGTGCCAAATAATAATTTCTTCGCTCAGATCTCGACGTAAATGAACCTTTTGTTTCGTAGAAATTAAGCTGCAATTGTTGTTTCGGGCAGTCTTGCACGTTTTACTTGAATGGCTGGGAGGGGGTGTTTCAACAGTCATATTTTACTTAGTAAAGGAAACAGATGAATACAGTGGTAAATTATCTAAAGAGATGATGTTGTTACTGGAGTGATCCTTTGTTGTTCAATTTCCTCTTGAGAATTTTAAATTGATATGGAGACTTAGACACCCGACTTGATGGTGAAAAGCTGCAAATTTTGACCTATGCTCGACACTAAGGGCTGTTGAGTAGTGAATGATACTTTTTGTGCAAATATAACCTACTTTGAAAGGTAAATTCTGTTATACAGTCTAATCTAAAGGACCGGTCTCAAATTCCCACAGTGGGATTCAATTATATATATTCACATTTGCAAACGTTTCCCTTTATATAACACTACTGCAAGTAATGCGTATCTGTAACCGTATAAATACAGGTTTCTCAATTGTCTTAAAAGTTCGACATAATTTCTCAGTGACGTCATAAAGGGCCAATGCGCGTTCAGTGGATTACATACATGCCGTTGGGTTTGAAAAAAAGATTTTCACACGATCAAAGTCGCAATTAGGCAAATATAAAGTATGAATAAGTCACAAAATTAATGTAATGTAAAGTACATGTACTTAGGTACCATTTTAAAACATCTATTTGGCTATCAATACGGGGTGGGTACGGGATTAAGTTCATCAAAAAAAGACAAAAAAAAAAACCGACGAGTTTTATTGAATTTTTACTCATGACAAACTCTCATTTATAGCCCTATAGATGTTTTTAAATGATACCTTATTTCTTATATACAAACAACCCAGTGATATGTGTTGATTTTCTAACTTTTGTAATCATAACTTGTAAAATTTTTCCCAAAAAAGTTGCATAACAGGTCAACAAACTTTTCTAGTTTTATTCATATTTTAGATGTTAATAAATTGTGTCGTCTACCAGAAAAAAATATATATCAAAAAAGATCTAAATGCTTTTATATACCAGTATTACATACCAGTATTATGTACCAATACTTGTCGCATCAACTTGTGTTTTAAGTACGGCTCCGTGAAAAAATAATGCAGATAGTCCAGAAAAGGTGATTCATTGATATCTTCAAATTTAATAAAATTGGGTTTAATATAGTCATTTGGGTCTAAAATGAATATAAGCAGTTGATTTTGTTATAATTTTTCTTTTTTCATATAGCCAGGGATAAAGTACTTGAGGTGTAATTATGTATAGATAGTGTGCAAATAATGCCTATTTCATAAAAGAATATCTTTAAAACCCTAGAAGATGTATAAAAACTTAATATATAAATAAAGTGAAAATGGAAGGCTTAATAAAAATTTATTTTAATATTTTTGTGCAAACGAAGTATTGAAAAGATACAAGGTGTTTAAAATCGAGAATTTGTTAAGAATCTTCAAATGAGCTATCTTGCTTTGCAATTTTTAATAGGTGGCGCTAGTAAAAAAAATGGCAGCTTCCATCGTTAGCTGAACGCTTCAAAGTTGATGCATCCTGTGATGTTTATTGCAAAAATATGTGTGAAGTGACATAAATTGGTTGAAAGGATTCTACAATGACAGATTAGGCATACTTATCGGGCAAAAGTAAAGCCATGTGTCGTGTTGATTAGTATATTGACCTTGCTGACGTTCTCCCGAAATGGTACTCGCCTACTGACACCGTTGTGATCTATCTCAGAAGATTAACATCTACGGTAATCCACCACAGTCCAAGAGTAAACGTTCTGAGAGGGGTGGCAGTCCGATTTTGTCAGCTTACTCGACTTGGGGAGAGAAGATATTGTACATTTGGACAGTTGGTTTGAACATATTTTATTGTTTTGATGTTATAACAAAAGGATTGGACATAAGTTCTTAAAAACTTCCTCTCCTTAGAACAGGATAATCTTTGGACAGTTACATTTGAACAGGTACATGTAAGATCAGGTCCAGAACACTGCAGAACAATTTCTTGATTAAGATGATAATCGTGATATTCGATGCGTAATAGATTCTGACGTTGTTTGTATGTTGCTTTACCAAACCGAAGCCTGAACAAGGCTGATTTCAATCATTTTATGACTTTCTTTTTGCAATAAACAGATATATTCATTAAATCAAGACAAGTTTATAATTCGTTAAACTTTTGTTGTTATTCTCGCGAGAATGTTGCTTTAGAGTTTGTGTATGAGGCGATGAAATATAGATCTTATTAACGCGTCACTTTGCGACCCTCGCTATTAATCTATTCAAAATAGCTTGGTAAAGCTTTTTATATGCAGTCAAAAGTATTTTACAAGTCTTAGGCTATATGACAATGTATTATGAGTCTTAAAAAAATCATAGATACTTGTAGTATTGCAGCTGTTGAATACTTTTAATTAAGCAAAAGACGAATATCCATTTTCTTAAGAGCTCGGCCAGTCGGGTACACTACTGTTAATGGAAGGTCATTTTCAGTAAAATGTTTTTGTCTCTACTCTAGCATTCTACAATAAATTGAATGAGTCCCCTTGCATGACAGTCTACTATTTGTTAATACAAATCATAAGCGACACATGGTTTTCGTCGATTTACTGCATACTTTATTTACTTCACTAAAAACAATAGAGTTTTTTTCTTACTTTATACAGCCAAAATTGAAAGATTAGTTTCCACAGACACTGCTCAATGCTCACATCTAAAATTGTAGTTTTAGATGATAAATACAGTGAACCTTCAGATATCTGGGCGCCAGATATCCGAATGCTCCAGTATTCGGACGATTTTTTATCGGAACGTTATTTTGTCTTGTTTAACTGGTAATTTAGGTATTCGGTCACTTCACATATCTGGACAACTTGACTAGGAACCAAAGTGTACGGATAAATTAGGTACCACTGTAGTTGCTTCCAATAGTTACCGTACAAACCTTGTGACGTTTGCATGTCTTACTTTTGATATATGATTGAGGGGTTAAATGATAATTGTGCACCTTGTGCTGCTGTCTAAAACTATGTAAAGAAAACTGATAGTCAATTTACATGCAAATTTAAGCTGATGAGTCATCAGATAATCTTGTCGTCTAGACCTGTTTAATTTACTGTGCACTCCCCTATGTGCGATGAGGCATGAATAAGTATGATTGTATGGTTAAGGCAGTGTTTGGAATAACTGTTGCTCAACCACCTGAGATGCACAAATTTTGTCACAGGCAAACAGATTTGTTACAGATTACAGATTTGCCACCCGACTGAAAATGAAAAAAAAAACTTTTCAAAAACTTGACCTTGGTCATGACTTTTGAATGAAAAATAAAGGGCATTTCTCATTGGGATTCAAAACCAAGGTGCACATTGATCTTAAAAAATAGATAGAAAAATTGGAATGGTTTGAGTAAAAACCTTTCAAATTCTTCTCAAGAACAGCAACATGATGATATGGAAGCATTCTCTTGTAATATAGTGTATAAATAAATTGGTTAAGTTAAACCCCCCTTTGGGTAGGATGGGGCCACAATGGGGTCCCGGGATCAAAGTTTCACATTGCAATATATAAGGGAGAATCTTCTCTATGTGTGACCGAGAAAAACTCTTTTGATATGATCATTTGACATCCAAAAGTCCCATTAATTCAGATGTGTGTTGGGACACAATTGTTCCGTAAGATATTAAATTTTTACTAAATCCTGGACGTTCTATGAAATTTTATCGTAAATGTTATATGAAGTGTCCAAACAAGTACGACCATGAAAATTATGTAAAAAAAGGGGAGGGGTTTCCTTTTACATCTTTACATCTTTACACGGTTTTGCCCCTGAAAAAAAAACTGGTATAGACCTAAGAAATATCGAAACTGACTACAAAGAAATAATTATCCATTCAGAGCACTTGTCTTTTTATTTTGAAAATAATTTAAAAGAGAAAAGGAATGTACAATTTATGTCGAATTGTAGTCAAGGTGTGAAAAATCAATCACGTCAAAAATGATCATGACTGTGTTGTTCATTTTGAACTCCCAAAAGCAAAGCAAAATATGCTGGCACAATCAAACGGGGACCTCTCCCAGTGTATATCCATTTGGAATATTACATTCATTGAATGCCGCTGTTCATGACATTGTAAAGTCATATAAGTAAGGAGGGTTTTTGTCCTTACTCAGCTCCAGGGAATCTCATCAAAATAAGTGTATGAGGTAGAAGATGCGGACATGGAAAAACAATGACGTAGTCGGGCGTCGTAAAAATAAACGACGACAGCGTCAGGTGATCATATAATGTCATTTTCATTTTATTATAATTTGGCAAATAATGAACGTATCAAGCTAGAATTTCTAACTTTTCTTTATTTGTGGTTGTTTTATGTTCCATATAAATTTTGAAAGCACAAACTACATAGTTCCGATTTTATAGTCTTTCTCTAATCCATGTTTACTCATTTGTTGCAGATATATTTTTACTTGTACAAGTTTCGGATGACTGAAGCTGGATTTAAATGCTTATTTCGGCGAATTCTCATTTTGTCACGCCTCCCTTCAATTACCTATTGGTTTAAACCATTACAGAGCAAAATTTGTTTAAAACAGTAATTGGAAGCATAACTAAACCTTTCTATTGTAGTTTCATCAATTCTTACCTTGTGTGCTTTACAGAAGCCCAATAGTACAAACAAAAACAAAATTAAAACGAAAATACTAATTTAACAAAAAAAAAATTATAGAATATAAAATAAAATATATAAACTGTATTTAACAAAAATAAAGAATTAATGAAAAAAATCATAAGGAAATAATAAATATTAGAAGAAATAAAAGACGACGTAAATAAACACAAAAGACCGGAATTAATAATTCAATGACGCTGACAAATCGAAACTAAAATAGTAAATTTAGATGTACGTATTGTGCATGGTAAGGACGTAAAGCATGTCCTGTAAACAGTCAATAAACTCTAAATTTGTAAAGATATTCACGTGTTTAATATTTGCCCCTACTGACTTTAAACAATTTTTTTAATCAACGGCGAAAAAATCCACAAAAACACATGGGTAACGAATCATTTAATAACACTTTTGTGATGTGTGATTAAAATAAAAAAGAATGACAGCAATTAGACTTGCCTAGACAGTAATATTTTTAATTAAGTTTTGGTTTGAGTTCTAGTTCTTCCGAAAATTTTTCCTAATTATTTAAGACAGCCATTGAATTATACGGTTGCAAAATTTAATATCCACGTTCATTCAATTCTCCACTTGCAAATGCATGAGTTAACAAATGCCTTTATAAAATCGTAAATTGTCCACATTTTTTTTTCAATTCATACCCAGTTATATAATTGATCAAAAACTCTGAGTAAAATTGAGTGTCTGTGTCCTTGAAAAAAAAATATGGACCTATACAATACCTCATCTACTGTATTTTCTCAATAACGGTTGTAGAATTTGAATGTCGCTTGGAGCTTAACATGAATGACAACAACCTAGGTAAGATTACCACATTTACTATCATGTTACACCGCTGAAGATTAGAGAGACATGCTTTACAACCATTGAATTATACGGTTGCAAAATTTAAATGTCCAGGTTCATTCAATCCTTCACTTGCAAATGCATGAGTTAAAAAATGTCTTTTTAAAATCGTAAATTTTCCACATTCTTCAAGTCATACCAGGTTATATAATTGATCAAACACTATGACAAAAATTGAATGTCTATGTCGTTGAAAAAATATTTGGACCTACACAACTCATGTCCAGCATTTTCTCAATAACCGTTGCGTTGTAGAATATCAAAGGTGAACGGGGGGTTGAATTTCTCCTTTGATGAACTCTTTTTTTTTAGAAGAAAAAGTTCTATTTATCACGCCAAGAGTTTTACCCAATATTCCTTACTTTTCTGTTAAAATATTCAATTGATTCAATTGTAAATATTACTATTATTTTTTTTAATATTCATTACACTGACGTCATGAGTATTTCACTTTGTTTGCTTTGGTTTTCAATGGCTTAGTGGTCATTCAAATGTGAGGAAGGTTTGTTTATGATTATAAATGATCTCATTAATTCCATAATGGAGCTGTGGAGCACCATTTTAAATTACAGATGCATGGAACAGGACTGTTAAATTATTAAAACTCAGTACATTAATGTGCTCAATGATTTTTTTGACGCTTTGCTGCATTTTATTAAAGTATTTTGCTGAAAAAAAAAAAAAAACTTGTCCGATTTTTTTATTTATATATTAGATTACTCCTTGGTCTTGGATATGCAGAATTTTTCAGGACCAGGGAGCTGTGTATTTAAAGAGAGCGGATATTCATTTTCTTGAAACTCATGTGGAAATTCAATTTAGATGCTCCAAGACTGACATAAACTGAAGGGGTAACATAGTGCATATTGCAAAGCCAACTCTGGTTTTTGTCTCCTTCTACCGTTCTATATATAATTATTCATCGGAAATTGCCTGGTATTCAGAGCGATTCCAATGTATTAATATCCAGGTCATTTTAATATTTCAAAAATTTAATTATTATAAACTTGCAAAAAGTACCAAAATCATACAGCTTTGCATCTCTAAAGTCATTATGATAATTAACATCTGAGGTAAAATTTAATATATGGCACTTTGGACACAAATATTCTTCAAGAGGTAAGTATCAAAGCTCGTTATATTTATCAACAATAAAACATTTTTGTAGTCAACAATTTTCGTGTGAAAAATAAATGAGGTAAACAAAGAAATATGAGTCTTGATCATCAAACCACTTTGGTGCGTCATACATATAAAGACATGCGTCTCAATGATCGAAGTGGAGAAGATTTTAATAGTTTTCTTATCAAATGAAAATCGAACAAAAACGATATCCGTTTAAACTTTGTCACTTCCTCAAGTAATTGTTGGATGCTTAAAATATGAATTAAAATCAGACTCATGCATTATCTATTTTCATTGACTTAATGAATTTAAAAGCTGAACTGCGTAAGGTATGTTTTCATAATATAAGTAAAATTTCACATTTTAAAAAAGAGACCTGTTGTTTTTACGACAGTGAATGATGGACAACTTTATACATGCATATGAAAAACATATTTTTGAAGATGCTCTGATTGTTTATCTCGTAATTTATACTGGAAAATGACATTCTGATGTGTTATAATTTTTATGTATGACTACCCTTTTATTCTTTAAACCTTATTTTACGCCAATCCCCATATACCAAAACTTTGAAATGTAAGTATAGAGCAGCTCGGTCCTCAAATATAAAAAAGATAAACATAGTAAATATTTTTTTCGCTCTTATCATAGGTCCGGGAGGGGGGGGGGGGTTATTGGTCCAATATAATAATGTACCAATGTATAATATAACAATGTCATATTTCACTGTAGTTACATTTTACCAATTCCTTTACTATAATTTTCATCTGTAAAACTATGTTTAACGGTTGTTAATTATAGTTTATGAACGCTAATCTAAGTTTATCTGTCTGTAACAAACATTAACATTAGATTTTGTTGATGATCATAGATTCACGTGTGTATACTATAATTTACAATCGTGAAAAAAAGAAAAGAGTTGTTAATCATAGTTTCACAAGCCCTGAAACAATATATTTGTTAGATTTTGCAAATGTTTTTTTTTTTTTTTTTTTTTTTTTTCAGTGTTAAGAATAGTTTACGCTCCTTAAACATAGATTATTCGGAAAAACTACGGATTTCAGATGTAAAATATAGATTAACATTGTTACATGTAACAACGAGGGGCATTTCAAAATTCATGAGAACTTTGTAATAAAAAATTAACCGTTTCACAGAAATAATTGAGTTTGTGATCATTGTAAAGATCAGAAAAATATATATATATTGTGACGTAACTCTGTTATTTTGATGACGTAATATTTGGGAAAATGACGTCATAGTGTAGAATGTTTAGCATACTGAAAAGTCGCGTTTTTATCCACATAAGACAATTTTAAAAGTGCTGCCGAAGGCTTACTTGAAAAAATATTGCAAAGAAAATTTTTATTTGCAGAGGAGAAGAGTAGGACTATGGTACCGTTTATCAAAAATTTTATATTTCATTGTATGGTTTGTTTACTAGCACGGTTTATGCCCTGTTATGCTATCATCGACATTTATTTAAGATTTTAAGTTACGGGACCCGACTGAATTTTCGGTCGTTTATAAAGCTCTCCACTGTATGAAATAAACATTTTCTATATAAAACTGAAGTATATCAATGCAGTTTTCAACAAATATATTTTGAGTAAGCGCACTCTTACCGTTTACAAATAAAATGTACTTAAGTCTTGCCCCTGACTTGTTTCTTTGCGTATTTTTTCTAAATAATTCAAATTCGGCACCCAAGAACTCACTACTGCTTTTGACTACAAAAAAGGTTTATAAGCTACACAGACATGTAAAATCTTATTTAATTTCCATGAATTAAAATTTGCGAATATGTGGAGGTACGTTGGGGTTACAACTGCGCCCGCGCCATTTTTGATTTTACGAGAAAATATGATGCACAATAACTGTAACTTCTCTTGAGCCTTCATCAATTCCTCAAATCTCTTTTAAACACCTGACGAATTGATGCCATCAAATTTTGTGACACTATCGTCTATTTTTCTTTGATTGTCAACTTTGCCTTTTTCTCACAGTTAGGTCTGTTTTACGCAACATCCTGAGTGAGATTCGATAAAAACATGCGATGTTTGGCAATCGCTTAAACCATTTCAGAACAAGAAGATCTGCAAAATAGAACACCAAATGATAGATTGTAGTATATTTAAACATTCCACCAACTGGCATTTGCGTCTGTTAGTTTGCGCCCGAGTAATGAGCAAAAGTTGTTTTTAAAATTTTAATTTGATCAAATTTTATCTTTTGTTACATCATCTTAATGGCCAGTATCATAAGCATACGGAATTATGACGTCAATTTTGGAGTTAATACGTCATATAAATTAAAAAGTGACATCACAATATGTGTGCATTTTTCTGATCTTTCCAATGATATCAAACTCATTAATTTCCGTGAAACGGTTAATTTTTAATTTAACAGTTCTCAGAACTTTTGAAATGCCCCTCGTATAGTTTACAGTCTGTAAAGTATAGTTTACAACCGATAAATCTTGTTCATCGACTGTGAATCCATGTTAAGCTCATTTTTTTTTATTTGGAGTGCCATATATTCGTACTTATCTCTGATTTCCGTATCCTTACTGTGCATTTCATTTGCTATATATATATATGAATTATGATATAAAAGAAAATAAGTTGTTTAAAAAATTTAGAGCTTTCGTCTATCTAAGTGAAAGTTTAATGAATAAGATCCTAAAGGGAACAGGGGAGTGTTAGGGGAACATCTGTAAAGATATTCCTTACAATAAGATTCAGTTTTTAATAAATCGAAAGTAGAGTTTTTAATGTAGTTTTTTTGTTTAAGAGGAAATTACGGCATTACAAAACAGTGGGTTTGTATTCATTTTCATTGTAAAGATGATTAAAAAGTATCTCTTACCTTTACTTGTATAACTTAATTCAAATCAGAAATGTTGACCACACCTGGAAGATTTTTGAGTCACGCTCAGTTGCTTTTATTCCTGTGTAACATAGAATTTTAACCCAGTTGAAACAGGTTTTTTACGATTAATAAGTATAGATATATTATATCTTCATAAATATAGTTTTCTTACCCATCCAACTTTCATCGATGATTACTTTAATTTCGTGCGTATGAATCCGCCTCAAACAAGTGTTTATCGTATAGACTACATAATTATCGTTTTAAAATATCACAGATGTCATGATCGCCGAACACTATGCTGTGCAGACGTTTTAAAAAAATGTGATAAAGAAAGGTGTAAAACGTGAAGAAAAGAGAATAATTAAGCATAAATGCGTTTTATCTCAATATATCTTACCAAGCACACCAAAAATTTGTATGGTTGGTTTTGAATTTGTTTTTATTTTTATTTTAAAAAAAATTAGGACTCTTATTTATTTGATAAGATTTTTATTTCAGGCTCTAAAGCCTGAAAAAAAAAATCCGTATTTATATCAAAATTTTTAACGTAATATAAACCCTATGGATTGCTAGTTCCTAGTGACAGATTTTTAATCCAACTTAAAACGTTTTCTAAGCATTCAAGTTGTGTTTGTTCATGATAGACTTGTTATAAATATTACATTTTTCTTAACTATGCATAAAGTTTACAAAACATTTCCAACAAATCTTTGAGCAAAAAAATACAACAACAATAAAACCACGTATTTTATTACATTTCCCATGGGTTTGCATAGATGCTGTGGTCTGATTGGTCAGAAGGACTAGCAATTTGTTAAATATGTGTATTCATAGCAATTCACGGTTATTGCTCTTTAATTTCTTATTAAGATAACGTCCAAACCTGTTTAACTCGGCTTGATGTTCTCCGTATGGATTTTCAACGAAAATGACGTAATAGTGTAGAATGTTAAGCATACTGAAAAGTCGCGTTTTAATCCACATGAGACAATTTTAAAAGTTCTGCCGAAGGCTTACTTGAAAAAATATTGCAAAGAAAATTTTTATTCGCAAAGGAGAAGAGTAGGACTATGGTACTGTTTATCAAAAATTTTATATTACATTGTGTGGTTTGTTTACTAGCACGGTTTATGCCCTGTTATGCTATGATCAACATTTATTTAAGATTTTAAGTTACGGGACCCGACTGAATTTTCGGTCGTTTATAAAGCTCTCCAC
Organism: Saccostrea cuccullata; assembly: GCF_032062105.1. Lineage (NCBI taxonomy): Eukaryota > Metazoa > Mollusca > Bivalvia > Ostreida > Ostreidae > Saccostrea > Saccostrea cuccullata. The sequence goes on along the minus strand of NW_026939628.1, from coordinate 40,599 downwards.
TGTATGAAATAAAACATTTTCTATATAAAACTTAAGTATATTAATGCAGTTTTCAACAAATATATTTTGAGTAAGCGCACTCTTACCGTTTACAAATAAAATGTACTTAAGTCTTGCCCCTGACTTGTTTCTTTGCGTATTTTTTCTAAATAATTCAAATTCGGCACCCAAAAACTCACTACTGCTTTTGACTTTTGACTACAAAAAAGGTTTATAAGCTACACAGACATGAAAAATCTTATTTAATTTCCATGAATTAAAATTTGCGAATATGTGGAGGTACGTTGGGGTTACAACTGCGCCCGCGCCATTTTTGATTTTACGAGAAAATATGATGCGCAATAACTGTAACTTCTCTTGAGCCTTCATCAATTCCTCAAATCTCTTTTAAACACCTGACGAATTGATGCCATCAAATTTTGTGACACGATCGTCTATTTTTCTTTGATTGTCAACTTTGCCTTTTTCTCACAGTTAGGTCTGTTTTACGCAACATCCTGAGTGAGATTCGAAAAAAACATGCGATGTTTGGCAATCGCTTAAACCATTTCAGAACAAGAAGATCTGCAAAATAGAACACCAAATGATAGATTGTAGTCTATTTAAACATTCCACCAACTGGCATTTGCGTCTGATAGTTTGCGCCCGAGTAATGAGCCAAAGTTGTTTTTAAAATTTTAATTTGAACAAATTCTATCTTTTGTTACATCATCTTTATGGCCAGTATCGTAAGCATACGGAATTATGACGTCAATTTTGGAGTTAATACGTCATATAAATTATAAAGTGACATCACAATATGTGTGCATTTTTCTGATCTTTCCAATGATATCAAACTCATTAATTTCCGTGAAACGGTTAATTTTTAATTTAACAGTTCTCAGAACTTTTGAAATGCCACTCGTATAGTTTACAGTCTGTAAAGTATAGTTTACAACCGATAAATCTTGTTCATCGACTGTGAATCCATGTTAAGCTCATTTTTTTTTTATTTGGAGTGCCATATATTCGTACGTATCTCTGATTTCCGTATCCTTACTGTGCATTTCATTTGTTATATATATGAATTATGATATAAAAGAAAATAAGTTGTTTAAAAAATTCAGAGCTTTCGCCTATCTAAGTGAAAGTTTAAGGAATTAGATCCTAAAGGGAACAGGGGATGTTTGGGGAACATCTGTAAAGATATTCCTTACAATAAGATTCAGTTTTTAATAAATCGAAAGTAGAGTTTTTAATGCAGTTTTTTTGTTTAAGAGGAAATTACGGCATTACAAAACAGTGGGTTTGTATTCATTTTCATTGTAAAGATGATTAAAAAGTATCTCTTACCTTTACTTGTATAACTTAATTCAAATCAGAAATGTTGACCACACCTGGAAGATTTTTGAGTCACGCTCAGTTGCTTTTATTCCTGTGTTACATAGAATTTTAACCCAGTTGAAACAGGTTTTTTACGATTAACAAGTATGGATATATTATATCTTCATAAATATAGTTTTCTTACCCATCCAACTTTCATCGATGATTACTTTAATTTCGTGCGTATGAATCCGCCTCAAACAAGTGTTTATCGTATAGACTACATAATTATCGTTTTAAAATATCACAGATGTCATGATCGCCGAACACTATGCTGTGCAGACGTTTTAAAAAAATGTGCATAAAGAAAGGTGTAAAACGTGAAGAAAAGAGAATAATTAAGCATAAATGCGTTTTATCTCAATATATCTTACCAAGCACACCAAAAATTTGTATGGTTGGTTTTGAATTTGTTTTTATTTTTATTTTAAAAAAAATTAGGACTCTTATTTATTTGATAAGATTTTTATTTCAGGCTCTAAAGCCTGAAAAAAAAAATCCGTATTTATATCAAAATTTTTAACGTAATATAAACCCTATGGATTGCTAGTTCCTAGTGACAGATTTTTAATCCAACTTAAAACGTTTTCTAAGCATTCAAGTTGTGTTTGTTCATGATAGACTTGTTATAAATATTACATTTTTCTTAACTATGCATAAAGTTTACAAAACATTTCCAACAAATCTTTGAGCAAAAAAATACAACAACAATAAAACCACGTATTCTTATTAATTTTCCCATGAGTTTGCATAGATGCTGTTGTCTGATTGGTCAGAAGGACTAGCAATTTGTTAAATATGTGTATTCATAGCAATTCACGGTTATTGCTCTTTGATTTCTTATTAAGATATCGTCCAAACCTGTTTAAATCGGCTTGATGTTCTCCGTAAGGACTTTCAACGTTGAATAATGAGAACACAATCGTTGAAAAGACACCTGATGAAATATTTCAACATCCTCTTATTTTACACAGAATCACTCTTGATTAAGCTGTATTTTTTCTTGATAAATTTCCCAGCCAGATTGTTTTCAAACATATTCTATATGCAATAGTCTGAGGAGAGAAAAAGACTTTGGGGTATATTTTTTGCCATGTCTGTCCGTTTACACGAAAAAAATGACATTTGATTTACTCATGCCATATCATCTTTATCTCCGGGTTTTCTAAAATGCAGAACGGAAAAACAACGACCTTTACAGTTACCTGCAAGATAAGTGTATCCGTGGTATTTGCATGATTTCCATAAATGAACCCCTTACTGCACAGGCATCAAATTGAAGATATCAATGATATCTGGCAAACAATTAAAACATAACTTGTAATACAATTCTTTGAACCACTGTAAAATCACATATCTGGACGGGTCAAACTTTTATTATTTAAGGGGAATTATTGGTTTGAAGAGATTTGATTTCGTGGTTGATAAGACACGATAATCTTAGTTTAAACCTTGATTTTAGCAAGTAATAAATTTTAGAGTGTCTTGATATAAAAAATCAAACATGCCCTATGTTCCAAATTGACAAGTTAAGCTGATGTTATTGATATGACCTACAAATTCTAGAGGCATACTTCTTGATCAATCAATATGTCGTTTGCAACCTCTTAGTGCTAGTGGATTTTAAAGGTATGGACGCCTGCAGGAATACCAGCTCCTCCAAGTCTCTTGTGAACAATTTGTGCACTTTTTTCTGATTTCAATTGATTTGACACAGATACCAAAAAGTTTCTTGTATAATATATGATGGTCAATTGTATTGCTTTTTGAAGATCAATTAATACCATTCATGTAAAAAAAAAACGCATTCATGTAAATAAAAAAAACCGAAAAATTTTGCTATTTTGCCTTTTTGTTTTCTGTCAAATGTATAAAAAGAGTTTTCGTAGAAAATGAACTCCTGTTGACCAAATGACACTTTTTGGCTTGCTTCGACCTGTGTTTTAAATAACACTCGTATTCGTTATGTTTCGGACATACTCACGTACATAATACATTTATTAAATTTTCAAGAAACAATACTTTTTCAATTCAAAAAGTCATCGTATTCTACATTTTTTTTCTCTTTCATTTAAATGAATACATGTGTATTCAACATGGATTAAAAACGTACGGAGCACCTTCAGAGAATTATGTATCTCTAACCAGTCCTGCTTCGGAGCAATTTGCAAAATGATGCTTGCAGCCACATGCCCTTGAAAACACTTTGCACAAGAGTCCCATAGATCACCTAGTGCTCTTAACCTTAGTAATATGCAATGTCTTTACTTATCCAATGACAAACAGTTTTTTCTCTGATTATCGAAAGATTGTGTATCACATTTTATCATAAGTGTTCTGATATATTAAATCTCACATCTGTGATATAAAGCTTTTATATATTAAATGTACGGGGGTTCAAATTTGTTTCATATCGAAGTTTTAGTGATAATTGTGTGCTGTTTTTTTTTTACTATTTTTTTTCTTTTCCTATCCTTCGTAATTTAGACTATTCTATCAAAATATGGCATATAAATTCAAATTTCACATAGTAATATCAAAACAAAAAAATTCAAGGAACAAATTATGTTTAAATTTGCTTATAGATTCCTGGACCAAACGATTTCATAACATTATGTACAAATGCAGCCCTCATATGAGATTTGGCCATAGTAGTATAAAAACTTGTAATATTGCCAAACATATTTTTTATTTTCATTTTTTATCAAGCAAATTAATAAAATTGATCGAAAGGTTGACAATCTATTATGCCATTTCCCGGTAAACGATTAAAACACTTTTAAATGTGATATAATATAACTATAATCATTTAATTTAATGATTTTGATGGTTATTTTTAACATTGATAACCTAAGTCACGTGATTCGGAGATCACAAACGGCCGTCAGGTTAAGAAAAATTGAGGGTAGGTCTATTTACATCAAGTTTCTATGCATGTTACTGAATGCAAATGATCAAAAATAGTTTATTTATGTCGGAAACACATCAGAATTAAGTAATGATTGCGAAGATTTTTTTTAATTCAAGGCTCAATATTCTTTTTTATGACGATAATTTTGAGGAATCTACAATCTGCATATTTTGAATGCAAATCTTTACAAAATGCACACCTTATGATGATAAAAAAAAAATAATTAGCATTTAGTTAAAAAAAATTATATCATATATGTTTATGTTGTAATCATGTATTATTTCTATAGATGTGGTACCTATTTTACACGTATATTAACCATGTAAGAAATGAGTTTTCAAAGTTTTTATTTCTATCTTTATAAAAGATATATATTATCAAATGTTGAAAGCACTGAGTGAAATTGGATTGGGATTAAATAATGCTGAAGTAGTATCAATACAATAGATGCAATACTTGAAAAAAAATGACAGGAAAAAATAATAATTTAAAGCATTAAAATTCTTTGTGAGTACTTGCTGACTTTCTTTTTAAAAGGAAACTTTCCATGAAAATAAAATATTAACACCTGTCTACCTAATATACTAACCAAACAATGTAATTCAAATATATAAAAGAATCCCACAAAAAATTTTAATGGTATCTCAATATCCTTCACATATAACAGCGAGAATTCATCGCATCAATCTATAAGCCGAACTCAACTGTTTTGAAATATCAAAAATATCAATGTGATATAATTTTTTTCAAAAATATCAACGAATATAATTATTTATATTTTGATTAATAAATTATTGCAAGATTTTGGATGCATTCAACAAAATAAATTTTTGAATGTTGTTCTTTTTCCTTATTTTTACAAAATCAAGATATGTTTGAACTCGACATTCATAATTTGTGATAAAAAATCTATATAAATTTTTTTTTCACCCATAAATACAGTATTATCGACTGCTTAATGATGGCTTAATTGTGGCTGATTGGTAGCTTAATGGAGTTTGGACATTAAGCACCTTTAAGTCTAGCTTAATGGTAGCTTAATGGTGGTCTAAATACTACCATTAAGGACCAGTAAGCCACCAATAATCTACCATTAAGCTACATTTAAGCACCCTTTAAACACTTTAAGATGGCTCAATGGTAACTTAATGGTGGTGTTAATGTTACTTAAAGGATCTTAATAATGACTTATAGATAACCATTAAATAATCTTTAAAAACTTATAAGCCACCATTAAACCAGGCATAAAAGTTGTGCTTCATCTTGTGCCTAAATTATGTGTCAGATCAAAAAATAAAATAAAGGGTGCACTTTTGCACTATTTAACAAAGGCTCTGAGAAAGCCTCATTAAATGCTGCGAAGTATTATTAAATTTTATTTAGTGGTACAAGAGGAGTTGCGGAAAAAATTGGTACCCCAAAGTGTAACAGACAAACGGACGTACAGCTAGACGGACGGATGGAAAATACCCCATCACTATATACCAGTGCCCCGTCCTCCTGCTTTCCAAGCGGGGATATAAAAAAGTCAAATTTAAAATTAAAATAAGGAAGAATGAATTTGTAATGGGTAATCGAAACATGAAAATATTCCGATATCTTCCGGTGTTCTAGATATTTGTTTAATTTTTTTTTTCTAATTTGTTAGAGTACATACCAAACGAGCTCTTGATACCTTTAATGAGGTTTTATGTGTCCTTACAGATGTTTTTCTGCAGAATCACGCGTCGCTGTGATTAAGATTTGTTGCATTTTAAAAGTATGTCAACAATTTGAAGTACAATAAAGAAACCGAACTGAGAACGAAAAATCAAAGCTTCACATGATTCTAACACTAATTAATAAACCTTCTTAGCGTGTGTAACAATTTATTTTTTACATCTTTGAATTTATAATTTTCAGTTTTTAAAATTAATCATTTTTCGCGAATGGTCAAAATTGGAAATGTCATTTTAAGAAATCAATGCAAGAATAGGAAGACGAAAGATCAGCAGAAAACCTTACGAATAAGTAGTCAACAGTCTTGCATTCCCGATTTACTAGTGTGTAAATCGTGACACAAACGTATTAAAGGGCCTTTCACAATTGGTGCACGAGCAGAAGCGACAAAATACTGTAAACAGGGAAATTTTCACCACCGTTTTATTTTCGCCCGTTTCGTCCTTACGTCATTAGGGCGAATTTAAAATGGGGCAAATTCAAAATAATTGTATAATTTCTTAACCAAACTACGTTTGGGCGATTTTAAAACGGGGCAGATTTGTTTTACAGCGTGAAAGGGCGAAAATAACACGGGGCGAAAATAACCTTGTATACAGTATTCGTGCGACAGAAAAATTTTATAAGGATCGTAAACTGTTACTGAAATAATCGCATATGAAAAAGTATTCGTACGAAATTCGCACGATCTAAAGCGACCGTTGTGCATTAAATCTTACGATATATCTTGCGTCTATGTGCGACTTTTGTACAGTGGAAGCGAGTGTTGTAAGATACTGCTAAAAGATCCCGCGAGTGATCAGGTGATTGGACGATTGAACATACACCAATGCGATTGGACGTAAGGCGGTTTTGTGGTACAATTGATCCTGCGATTGTGAAGGGAAATATATATACTACCCGTTTCCGACCCTCATCAGTCGAGTGCAAAAGATGCAAAAAAAGTATAGGTAAAGGCAAAGTAACACGTAGAAAGAAGGCCCAGGCGGAGAAGGAGGCCAATGACCTGCCGAGGCAGCCGGGTCCAGTTCATAATCCGCTAGAGCTGTATTCGGAGATTCAGTATACCAAGTAGACGGCAAGGAGGTATTGGTGAAGCAGCATCCATGGTCAATTGTGATCGAAACAGAGATGCTTATACAGGGTTTACATATACTAGTGACAAAGAACGGGAAATTGAAGGTGATAAATCGTGCATGGTAAAACGTTGCAAGAGTACATGAGACACGTTGAGCAAGTCTCATGTTCGCACAACACACGTATTAACAGCTGCGATTCATCTTACGACCTTTAAAAATCGTGCATCAATCTTGCGAGTACACAAAAAAGTTGTAAGACGCTCGTAATAATATTTGTGCGTTGAATTGCGATAAATGTGGATCGTATTTGGTTGCGTCTGAATAGGGTGCATGTCCACTTTTTTTTAGGAGACTTGATGCGACTACTTAAACGCATGCAACGAATGCGAAGCATCGTTCAACGTATTAGAAAGATTGGCGAGGGCTCGTGCGAAGCTAAAATTTTCCAATCCCAAAGTGTTGTAAAGTGCTCGTGCGCCAATTGTGAAAGGGCCTTCACAGATGGAATCTGCATTGTCATATGAGAAACGGTCGTCTTTTGTCACCACAATTTAGAATTTGATTGATGAGATACCAGGATTCAGAATTTTATTTCTTTTTTCGATATAAGTATCATTATAACTAAAAATGTGATTTAATAGAAATACGTCAATTACTTTATATGTTTTCATTTTTCTTATAAAATAGCAATTTTGAATAGTTAGTTATGAGAGAAAAACACGTTTTTGAATATATTTCAGCTGATCTATATATAATGAAAACTCTGTATATAAAATATTGAATTAAAAAAAATTATTTATTCAAGGGGGAAATTAACACAAATTCAAATTTTTAAAATATATATTGGAAGTGCTTTATGGAACGGTTATTTATAGACTAAAATAATATTAACTTCCTCAAGAGAGATGAAATAAAATTTACTCTCCCAATTTACAATATAATTTGGTAACAGAACCGACAGGTACTTCATTCTTTTAGCCACCAGACAACAATTTCATTATTGTGAAGGTCTTACTGTAAAACTTACTTAAAGTTGACAAGTGTCAAAGTTATTCGGTATTTCAATATTTTTTTTTTTTTTTAACATTTTGTATCTACTTGTCCAAAAGTTTTTAACTAAACGTATAACAACCTGATTGTAAGAGGGAAAAAAAAAAGAAATGTGGTGCTTTGAACAACTTTCCTTTTTCCTGCTCTGGAATTTTATAGTGAGTACTTTTAATTGATATTCTATGACTCTAACTTTCATCATATGCATATTTATTTAAAAAATATTATTTTGACAAATTGACAGAAAAAATTATTTTCTCTAATTCATTTTAAATTAAGATAATACATTTGATAACTGTAAAATCAGAAGCATACTTTCCGCTCGTACTAATCCACAGTTTAGTACGAGCGTATGAAAAGCCAACGGGTTCAAAATACACTCTGTAATTCTTAAAATGTGCACATGTTAACCTGAATTTGTAAGTTGTAAATCTGAATTTCATAATCTTCCTATTCTTTATTCAGATTTTTTTAGTTGTAACTATCCATGCGTAATTTGACAAGTGTAAAATGTAAATGCCGATGCTCTCATGTAATTCATAGACTTATGATTTGTCAATTTGTGAATTGTACTTTCGTGATAAAATCATTTTGCAAATGTTCAAGTTGCTATTATGCAAACACCTATTAAGACGAACGGGGTGCTATAAAGATGACAGGTTAATTCATCTCTGAACAATTTAATCATTTCCCTAATGCGTCCACCAATACACCAGACCTGGGGATCATTGACACGGCTGTCCATAGGCCAGGTTAGACAATTTTGAAACAATACACGTACATGTATTGACAGACGCATTCATGTTGCTGTAAAGTACACGTTAGTTTGTATTTACAGAAAGAGCTAAATTAAAAATTATTATTATACCTCTGTTAATTTTTTCTATATAAAAAAAAAGACGAATAAACATGCTATTTTTTCTAAACAGTCTCTACCGTGAAATAGTTTTTGTGCTATTTGCCCATGGTGAATAGTCCTCAAACTATTCAACGGCAGCATTCGATTTCCCTCGCTTTTCATCTCTGAAAAACTTCTGATTTTACATGGATTGTGACACGTATATATTATGATGAACAAAAGTTAAGTCAAAACCGGTATAATATGGAATATCATAATTGTGTGTACCCTGGACTCCCAAAAGTTAACAAAAGTTAAGTCAGCATCGGTATAATAAAACACATATTTACTGGCTATGAGGACAATAGCAAGTTTATCGTCCCCCCTCGACAGCAAACTATTTCCCTCGGCTGCGCCTCGGGAAATCGTTTGCTGTCTTGGGTGGACGATAAACTTGCTATTGTCCTCATAGCCAGTAAATAGGTGTATATTAAGTTATATTAACTCTTTAACGGCCATAGATTTTGCAATTTTTCTGCATAATTGCCTAAAAAAAACATTTTCTAGTCACTTTTACATAGAGCAACCTGTATATTTTCTGAAAGGCAAGATCCTAAAGTATTTAAATATGCAGAGTTATTTGAAGTCACGGTTGCCATGGCAACAATTGAGACCCATAATTGCAAAAATATGTGCTTTTCTCCCTTCATTCGTCCCTGAAATACAAACAATTTCACAAATAATGTTTCCAAACCAGAGGATTTGGTGTTACTATTAAAACAAAGCAAGCATTCAATTAGTTTTTAGTTTTACTGGTCAATTCTAGATCTATTTAATAAAAAGAGATTATACAATTACACAATGTCAGTAACTCATCCGTTCGACTACGGCTTTACAAATGTCAGATTGTCGTAAGCAAGTTTTGAATCGCTTTACCTCCTACGGGTTTTTACTTACTTCAATAAAATTCGGTACACATGTGGAGCATACAAAGATGCAATTTTTTTTTATATTTTAGTATTTTCATATCAAGGAACAGTGTGTGTTGCCATGGTTACAAAAATAGCAATTTTGAGAAGGGGGCTTCCTAAGAAATCATGTGTATTATATATTTATTTACTTTCAGTAGAGCTTTATCAATGAATAAAATTACCTGCCTAGCTCCAGCGATCTGCATTTAGAATCCACAATACCCTGTTATGTACTCGAACAATATCATCAGCATATATCATTAAGTTTTATGACAACCATAGTATGACAAAGAACTATGCACACTAACTCTCGATTCCAGCCTATATTTTACATAAACACCTTCTATTCAATAAAAATGACATCATGCCATTACTTTTTTTAATTACAAACATGAATATTAAAAGTTAATGAATAATGATATTAACACCAGTGTCAAAGAACAAGGTTCACTTTTGCCTTATTTGGCCCTGTGAATTTCTGAAAAACTGAAACTGCGTAGATTCAGTTAACAATGCATTAAAATATCTCTTAGATCTTTGGTGACTGCGATTCTATGAAAAATGACGTCATTTTCTGGCTGGTCAATGCATTATGACGTCACAAAATGCGTCAATTTCCTCATATTCTGAAAAAGTCTACAAAAATGGCCAATTTTTAAAGTTATTTTTTGATATTTGATATAGAGCGCAACCTCTGATCTATAATATGCAACTAGTGAATGATAGAACTGTTTCTGAGGATTAACGTATATGTTTTATTATTTAGATCAGAGAGTGCGCTGATACCATTTTTCTTCACTGAAAGTCCTCAAATATACCTGTTTACCTAAAAATTCAAGAACATTTCAATTTCATAAAGCCAGTTCTCATGACCTGGACTTTGAGGAATAGTTTTTAACTAGGATATGAAAGCACCAAGTCTCTAATTTATTTTAATGCTTCAATTATTCAATCAAGTGTTGATCAATTAATTGGTATATCTACAGGGCCATTTTATGCACAAAGTGAACCGACTTCTTTTAATTGCTCTTAATTACAACTCTTTGTATAAGGGTGAAGGGGTCGGGGTGCAGTTATAAGATATATATCCACTGCAATTAAGTTTAAACATCACCAGATTTAAAAATAGTTTTCAAATTATCATTTCTCATGGATATAGATATTTTTTAAGTTTTCACTTTATACTTCATTAATGTAATTTTTTGTTTTATCTGTAAATATACCCCCAGCTGTTTGTCTACGTTTACGACGAACAACGTAGTACCTGGGCTAGTATTAAACGTAGCCAAACTAAAACGTACAGCTGATTTTAATCTGATTGATCAATATAGTTATATGTACCTGGGAGTATGTAGTTGCAATCAGTAGCGTATGCATAAAGCAAGTTGTAACATTTTTACATCGGAATTAAAATAACTTAATACGAGTGTACATGACTTTGGAACTTTTTACTGGTCTCACTATTATGCATGCATGAATTTAAATCTAAATTTAGTCCATTCTACTCTTCCTTATGAAGGTTTTACCAAGTACTGCACATGTCTTCCATTACATGGTTTATCATAACCTATGATCCCCTTTCCAAATCAAATATCAATGCAAATGCAAAATGAACACCAACTACATGTAGCTGTGATGAGTAGCATCTACAATAAATATTCCAACCAGGGCAAGTAACTGTTTGATCCCCTTTAAATCTATTATCCATAGTAATCTTTTATCTCTATTTACTAAGAGACGTGACGCAATATGTGTCTGTGTGGAAGGGGGGGGGGGGGGGGTTACCGATGAGCAAAAAGGGAAACCAAACTTATGCATGGAATGTTAACAAAAATGGAGGTGGCAAATGGAACAGCCTTTAAAAATGCCCTTACTAAAGTTACCCTTAACTGAGTACTGTATACGTACTTTTTTCCATGGGGTCATAATTCCGCAGAATCTCAATTTCTGTTTAATCTGCGAGTAGAAAATTACGCGGATTCCCTATACTGTCACTATATGCCTTACATTTATATTTACATTTATATTAAGTACGATTGGACAAATTTTCGCGGAAAATTTGTTACCGTGTACATAGCGTAAATTAATACCACGCGGAAAAAAGTACTTCTACGGTATTCTCGTGTGTCAACCTTACTTAGGAAAATCTGAGTGCATAACTTTGAGTCCAGTTTGAGTCACAATCTTGACCATGTTATCTTTGCAGGTATATGTATTTGTTTAATTGCTTAATCTACTGATGAGCCCGCATTGGGCGACAGCGCAATATAGATTAAAGTTTGAGTTCTTCATTTTTTGAATTTCGTTTCATTGTTATAGATCTTCAATATTTTTAAGTGGTAATATCAGTGCAGGCTTATGCAAAGCAAAATCACCAAACTTTTTTTCAGGGACCTAAGGTAAAATACATGCACTTGGAACAAAATAATTAGAATTTTCAAGTACAAACTTGGTGTCTTTCTGATCTCAGCCAAAATACTCTTTCAATCTGAAGGCTACAGGCGGACTCTGGACCGTGACTTGAATGTTGGTTATCGATGTACTTAGGCATTCACAATGAATGCGTATATAACAGTTCACATGTGACATATATTAGACTTGCATGCACATGCATTTTCTTGGACTTTGTACTTGTATAAATATATTCATAATACATGTAGATATCGATTGCCGAGAATGTTTTTTTTTTTTTAAAGAATATTGCGATAAAATTTAAATTTGAAATGTAAAAATAATGGTTATTGGGGAGGGGGATCCTTCTCATTATGGTTTACACAGACAAACAAGTTTCTTGCAAATCAGTGACAGCATCTCTGCCTGTGTCTGACAAAACACGATTTTTCGTCCATATTTTTTTTTCAAAAACGCAGTAGAAAAAACGGGGGCTAGGGCCTCATTTTTGCAAAGATAGCCATAATATAGACAATGAACATTGGAGCGTAGGTTTAGAAAGAAATTGTACTAAGAGAAGTTCGATATTAAACATCCCCCCTCCCCCCGAAATAGGATTTTCGTGAAGGGCGAAGAACAATTTTTTTTTCGCTTTTCAAGTTTTTGGTAACTTTAATATTTTTTCTCCTTTACTTTGCCCCCTTCCACTTTCAATTTGCTTCTGACGCCAATGCATATACTGCCATTGTATGTCCCTCTTCGCTACCCGACCTTACATGTAATTCCCAGTCAGTCTACGATAAACAGACGAATTCATTATATAAAAAAAGCAAAAACGTAATTATAATTTTCTTAAAGGCATATCACGAACTTGGGGGAAAAATTGTCCACAACTCTTGCATCGATTACTTTTTTAAAACAATTTTAATATTCCATTGTTTTTTAGGTAATGTTACGGAATTAATACTTGATCCAGTCCCATTATTTAAAAAAAAAAAAAAAAAAAAAGCTAAATATGACCTAGTGTTTGTATTTGATGTCTAGTATAGACACAAATGTATATGCTTCATGAACTGAAGTCTTATATATCCAAAATTAAGTTACAATTTCGGTAAAAATATCTTAACGAAGTTAAGGTTACGGAAGTTAATTCTCCAACTTTTATAATAAAAGATAAAATTCTCTGCAATAGTTAAAATCAAAGCTTGTTCTAGGATATAAAATAAAAGTACGAAGAAGAATGTTGCTCCCCAAAGAATTCAAAAAAGTATATCTGTCATCGAAATCCTTCCTGAATTACCATTTCGAAGTAAATGTTTTTTCTCCAATTAAATATGTTATATTTAAAAAGGCATTTTCTTAAAAATGAATAGCTGACTCGCAACTAGTATTAATGACATAAGGTTTTTTGGTAAATTTCAGTTCACTTTGAAACCTGCAAATAATCTGTCCGTGAAACTAAGAGCAAACTGAGTACTGAAGTTAATTGATTTTTAGCGATATGCTATGATCACTTATGAAAGCAGGTATACGCATTTCTTTTTCGAAAAGTGGTTTGATTTCATTTTTTATTCAGGATAAAAAAAATATTCAACATTCATCGCAATCTGTTAGAAACGCTTTTACTGCTGAGAACCCCGTATTGAAATTTGTAAATAAATGAAGCGAAATTAAGAATTGCAGTGGAATACGTTTTCAACATAGGCCTTCATGATGTTCATATCTAAACTTTGATGATACATATATATATCGGTAAATATTTAAAAAAAAAAACAAAAAAAAAAAAAAAACATGCGTGTACGTTATATCTTAGAGCTGAATTCAGTCTTAAAATTTATATCAAGATATTATAACGGCAAATCTGTAAGTTACATGAAAAAAAAAAATGTCCATGCTTGTTTTTGTTGTATGACTGTTCCGTGCTATTATGTCTTTCCATGTGTTTATATAACAGCCATGGTAACAGAAAGGGAAAGAACTGCATTGTTATACATTGACTAGCATCGTTTTTAAAAGGAGGGGGTAACCAAAGAAAAAATTTCAATCTAGCTGAAAAAAAGGTTTTAAAAACTTAACAAGCAAAATCAAAAAGGACATTAAAATGATATAGCCCAAACTCGAAAATCTCGTGCTTGTGAGTATGTGTGTGCAGGGGGGGGGGGGGGGGGGGGGGGTGGGGGGGGGGGGGGGGGGGGTAGGTTCAACTTCTTTCAGTGACAATTTTTTTTCTAATATACATGTACTACACTACTTTTACTTTACTCTTAAAATTGGGAATTGTTGCTACGTACCTGTCATATTATATGCCAATGTAATGTAAAGTTATCATATATCACTACTGGCTTTTAAAACCCCTGTCCGTATGAGAATCCACTGTCTTTCTCTGTATCCTACAGCATTTTCACAGTAATCTACAGGATATCTACAGTATCCTACGGTATGCTAGCTCTGTATATACAGTAAATCTCTGTATGCCACTGTATGTATCCCCAGCATGCCACAGTTACATACAGTAGGCCCCGATACGCCTACAGTATGCCACTGTATGGCTACTGTTTCCTACAGACAACTACGGTAAACCACAGTATATGCCACAGTACGCCCCTGTATATGTTCATTGAAGCAAAAAGAAGAAGTTTACACACTCCCAGAGCACTGTACGGTTACCTAAGATGTGGGATTGTCAATTTAGTACACAGAGTTACTTACCTAAAAAATTTTTGAACATTATTTTAAACACATGGTAGTATTTTTTTTAAGTGTTAAGAGACTAATTGTGTTTTTTTATAACTCTGAAATAACTATGAAATTTTAATAAATTGTTGCTTCAAAGAATATTTATCTACCAATGTTTTTTCAAATTAATTATTTAATATTCTTTGGTTTGATTTATTACTTAATTTATTTATTTTGCAAAAACCTATTTAATCCATAAATCACTTGGAGTGACTTTGAACTTTAAAAAAAACACGGCCGGGGTAATGCTGAATTTTGGAAAATTGTAGTTTTTAAAATTGATATAGTTACCTTGAAAAAATAAATAAAATTAATTAAATGAAATTAATCATTTTAAAAACAAATCAATCTATTTCTTGACAAATACAGAGCTGCATAGTAAACTCGGCACAAAATAAATAAGGTGAGGTGGAAAGTAAAAATAAAATAAAATAAATGACTTTAAAAATACAAAATTAAAATAAATGAACTAATTATTTATCTTGTTTATTTATCAATTTTTCTACAAACACATAGATAAAAAACAAAATAAATAAAAATTAATTTATTTCTTTTATAACTGACAAGACAACAAAGAGATTAAATATACACCCCGCCCCAATTGATTTTTTTTAGTTTTATTTTCAGGTGAAAATCATTTCTCCTAAAATATGCTACAAAGTATTTTTTAAGCATATAAAAACAAATTCCAATAATTTTACGTTCATGATGGATATCAAAATAATCGTCAGATTATGCACAATATTAATTAGTCAATTGCAATTTCATATTTTTACTTTGTTTTGATTTTAAAAAATCGGTATTCAAAACCCTAACACGAGTATGAAAGAACTTCAAAGCCATTGATTGTTTACAAGGGACATGGGGTACACAGAATGAACACCTATTGTCTTTTTTCACTGACCACTATACATTGTTTATTTTGTGGCAGAGAGCGACCGTGTCCACTCTGCGGTTGTTTGAACAAACATTTTCTCTTTGTGAGAAAACCGTTTTTTGTCAAACAAAAACAAAATAAAAGTATCAAAAAAGCTATTGGCGGATTAAGATTGTGCATTATGAGACGATTATTTTGATATCCAACACGGAAGTAAAATAATTAAAAGTAGTTTAATTTTTTTTTAAAAAGACTTTGAGAGACATTTTAGTGGAAACTTGTTTACATAAAATAAGGCAATTAAATCCAACTTTCGGGATTATAATTAATTAATTTGCTTGCATCGTCAATTTAAGAAATAAAAAGATAAATATATTGTTCTTATTAATGATTAAATACGTGCTGTAAATTTGTTTTATCAATTTATTCACTGACCATTTAAAATCAACTATTGAATTGATTTTAAAAACTATTTATTTTAAATAAGCAGCATTAATCTTGTTGTGAAGGCTTGTGTGTGTAATTTTTTTCCAACAGGTACAAAAAGCCATTCCAAGTATTTTATGGATTAAATCGGTGTTAGAGAAATAAATAAATGGTAAATAAATAAAATGAGTAATTTAATCTAATTTTAAAATTGACTACACAAAATTGTTAGAAAATAAATAAATAAAACTTATTTAAAGCACATATTTTATCATTGTTAAAAGAACAATATATTTATCTATTTATTTTTTAAATTGACGATACAAGCAAATTAATTAATTATAATCCCGAAAGTTTGATTTATTTGGCTTATTTAATGTAAACAAGTTTCTGCTAAAATGTCTCTCAAAGTCTTTTTGAAGCATTTTAAACTACTTTTAATTATTTCACTTCCGTGTTGGATATCAAAATAATCGTCTCAAAATGCACAATCTTAATCCGTCAAAAGCTTTTCTGATACTTTTATTTTGTTTTGATTGAAAAAAAAAACGGTTCTCTCACAAAGAGAAAATGATATTTCAAACAGCCCTAGATAGGACACAGTCGCTCTCTGTAACAAAATAAACAAGGTATAGTGGTCAGTGAAAAAGACAATAGGTGTCATTACTGTGTAACCCATGTCCCTTGTAGACAATCAATGGCTTTGAAGTTCTTTCATAATCGTGTTAGTGTTTTGAATACCGATTTTTGTAATCAAAACAAAGTAAAAATATGAAATTGCAATTGAAAAATTAAAATCGTGCATCATCTGACGATTATTTTGATATCCATCATGGACGTAAAATAGCCGCTATTCGCTTTTATATGCTAAAAAAATACTTTGTAACATAGTTTGGAAAAAAAATATTTATACAAAAAGCCCTTATAATTTTCTTTTTGAGGGATATGAATAATTAATTATTTAGTTGTATTGTCAGTTTTTAAAAATATAATTAAAAAAATATGACATTTTTAAGGTTATGAATTTTTTATTTCATTTATTTACCATTTATTTATTTCTCTAACACCTATTTAATCCCTAAATTACTTGGAATGGCTTTTTTTTTTGTACCTTTTAGAAAAAAAAAAATACACAAAAACACGCACTTTCACAACAAAAGTAATGCTGCATTTCAGAAAATTTTAGATTTTAAAATAAATTCAATAATTGATTTTTAAATTGTTAACAATTAAATAAATAAAACTGATTTTAAGCACATATTAAATCATTGTAAAAGAACGATATATTTATCTATTAATTTTTTGAATTGACGATAAGAGCAAATTAATTTATTATAATCCCAAAAGTTGGATTTATTTGCCTTATTTAATGTAAACAAGTTTCCGCTAAAATGTCTCTCAAAGTCTTTTTGAAGCATTTTTAAACTACTTTTAATTATTTTACTTCCGTGTTGGATATCAAAATAATCGTCTCATAATGCACAATCTTAATCCGCCAATAGCTTTTTTGATACTTTTATTTTGTTTTTGTTTGAAAAAAACGGTTTTCTCACAAAGAGAAAATGTTATTTCAAACAGCCGCAGAGTGGACACGGTCGCTCTCTGTCACAAAATAAACAAGGTATAGTGGTCAGTGAAAAAAGACAATAGGTGTCATTACTGTGTACCCCATGTCCCTTGTAAACAATCAATGGCTTTGAAGTTCTTTCATACTCGTGTTAGGGTTTTGAATACCGATTTTTTTTTAAATCAAAACAAAGTAAAAATATAAAATTGCAATTGACTTATTAATATTGTGCATCATCTGACGATTATTTTAATATCCATCATGAACGTAAAATTATTGGAGTTTGTTTTTATATGCTTAAAAAATACTTTGTAGCATATTTTAGGAGAAATGATTTTCACATGAAAATAAAACTAAAACAATCAATTTGGGGGCGGGGTGTATATTTTATCACTTTGTTGTCTTGTCAGTTACAAAATAAATAAATAAATTTTTATTTATTTTGTTTATCTATGTATTTGTAGATAAATTGATAAACAAATAAATAAATAAGATAAATAATTAGTTCATTTATTAATTTTGTATTTTTAAAGTCATTTATTTTATTTTATTTTCACTTTCCACCTCGCCTTATTTATTTTGTGCCGACTTTACTATGCAGCTCTGTATTTGTCAAGAAATAAATTGATTTGTTTTTAAAATGATTAATTTCATTTAATTAATTTTATTTATTTTTTCAAGGAAACTATATCAATTTTAAAAACTATAATTTTCCAAAATTCAGCATTACACCGGTCGTGTTTTTTTTAAAGTTCAAAGTCACTCCAAGTATTTTTTGGATTAAATAGGTGTTTGCGAAATAAATAAATTAAGTAATAAATCAAACCATTTGAAAGAATAATTCAATAATTAATTTTGAAAATTGATAGATAAATATTCTTTGAAGCAACAATTTATTAATATTTCATAGTTATTTCAGAGTTATAAAAGAACACAATAGTCTCTTAACACTTAAAAAAAATACTACGGTAACCATGTGTTTAAAATAATGTTCAAAAAAATTTTAGGTAAGTAACTCTGTGTACTAAATTGACAATCCCTCATCTAAGGTAACCGTACAGTGCTCTGGGAGTGTGTAAACTTCTTCTTTTTGCTTCAATGAACATATACAGGGGCGTACTGTGGCATATACTGTGGTTTACCATAGTTGTCTGTAGGAAACAGTAGCCATACAGTGGCATACTGTAGGCGTATCGGGGCCTACTGTATGTAACTGTGGCATGCTGGGGATACATACAGTGGCATACAGAGATTTACTGTATATACAGAGCTAGCATACCGTAGGATACTGTAGATATCTTGTAGATTACTGTGAAAATGCTGTAGGATACAGAGAAAGACAGTGGATTTTCAATGAACATATACAGGGGCGTACTGTGGCATATACTGTGGTTTACCGTAGTTGTCTGTAGGAAACAGTAGCCATACAGTGGCATACTGTAGGCGTATCGGGGCCTACTGTATGTAACTGTGGCATGCTGGGGATACATACAGTGGCATACAGAGATTTACTGTATATACAGAGCTAGCATACCGTAGGATACTGTAGATATCTTGTAGATTACTGTGAAAATGCTGTAGGATACAGAGAAAGACAGTGGATTTTCATACGGACAGGGGTTTTAAAAGCCAGAAGTGATAATAGATTCTTGTAATATTTAAAAAAATGGGGAAAACCATCTTATGCAACAACAACACCAAAAATTGACGAAACGGCCTTCAGGAGAATGAGATATTTTCTACATTTTATGTTAATTCTTTTGTTTCATTTTAAATCATTCAGATAAATTAACCCCCCAAAGAAGGAAAAAAAATGGGGGATCTAAGTTAGAACCACGTCCATGTTATAAAGCCTGGGAACATAAACATAATGTGGCAAAGAATTCTATACAAAAAATGCGTGGGTGAATTTCTGTGCATACAAATTATCTAGCATGTAAATGAGGGTTTTCATTTTTAAAAAAATATGTAAACTGTGCCTCGGTTTGTTGTTTTTAATCGCGATTCTACAAAAACCTCTCTGTCTTTTTTTCAGTGGTTTTCGCATTTATAGCTGAATACTAGATTTTCCACTTTTGGCAGATGATACTGCTGATTCAGTTATAAATACGCAAATTTGTTAAAGTTTTTACTATTAATGAATTTTTTTTAAACTTAAAAATTTGCCTGAAAAGTGTGACGACTTTCTGTGCGCCGACAAAATAGAAATCGCCCAAAAAGAAAGAAAAAAAAAAAACGGAACTGTCGGGAGCTGGGATTCGGGAAGACTAGATTTACTGCGTGCACGTTGGTTAAGTTTTTTTCGTTTGTCGTGTTTTTATGTACGTTTGTACTGCAAAGATGGTCGTTGGTTTTGCATTTATGTATGTTTGTTACGTACTTGTTTGTTGGTTTTGCTTTAATGTATATTTGTTCTGCGAAAAGGTCTGTTGATTATGCATTGTATATCATTTGTTAAGTTTTTATGGTCATTGAAATAAAATAATTGTTTGTTTTCTTATTATTGTAATTTTTGCCCTTTCCGCTGCCCATACAAAACGCCAACAGTTAAATCACTGTTATGCTGAAAATGCATCAAAAGGCGCACCTGGCCGTTTAGGGGTTAAGTGATCATATATTAAGCATTTTTTTCCTTCCAAACAGATTATTACCTTTGTGTTTATATAATCATTAATCTAATGTATAATATTCCTTCAGGTTTTAGACTAACACACTACTAGGAAGAGGGGATTCCACTCATTGGCTGTGTATACATTTATCAATTTTTTTTAATAGAGCCAAACACATCCCAGAATATGTGTTCACAGAATCATTCGTAGGGTTACGTATAGTTTATTCCATGCATTCTCGTAAATCAAAATGAAGTTCAGAAAAGAAGGCTTCCTTGTTTTGGGCCCAACGATCACACACAAAAAAGAGCCTGTGTAAAATCTAGTTCTCATGCATTTAACAACGTTTTTGAAAGGAGCACAAATGCAGAAATGTACACTTTTATCTGAAAACCCCGGGGGATGATGTGCGAAATCTTTTTAAATTTTTTTTTACATTTTCAGAAGACCATTCGATCCATATTTATGACGGGTTTTGATACTTGATTTCAGTAAAACATGTTCGAGAAAAAGCAGAAACGAGGGAAGCCTCTCTGATACGACGTGCCCAGTCTTTATATTATATGTTATACTGAAGCACCCCCCCCCCCCCCCCAAACACACAAACATACAAACTACAACCGCCAAAACGAAATACATGTTTTTACTTGTCGAAGAATTTTTGTTTGGAAAATTTTGATTTGGGTGAACTTGCACCTTTTGGGAAAAAAAATCCAGAAATCATCGTATGTCTCCGTATATACCCCAACAAAAAATACTATAGTTAACTATAATTTTTCTATAGTTAACTATAGTAAATCAAAGTGTCAAAGTTTTTGTCAAATTTATGCCAACGTTTTTCAAAGTGTCAAAGTTTTTGATAAAATTATTCAAAGTGTTAAAGTATCAAAGTTTCCGATAAAGTTTTTCAAAGTGTCAAAGTTTTATACTAAGTTTTAAAAAGTGTCAAAGTTTTCGCCAAAGTTTTTCAAAGTGTCAAAGTTTTATACAAAGTTTTATAAAGTGTCAAAGTTTTCGCCAAAGTTTTTCACAAAGTGTCAAGTTTTCGCCAAATTTTTTCAAAGTGTCAAAGTAATCACTGTACAGTACTGACTTTTAAGAAAAATTATTCGAATTTGTTGTTTAAATATAAAGTGTATGTATGGGGATATAATTCGACGTTAAATAAAACAAAGAGTTAAAAAAAAGTCTATGAACCTTTTGAATGTCCCTCGTATTTTGTACCACAAAGTATTGCATAAGAATCCGTACTTTTTTATTCGTAAAGTAAGAGTACGAAATCTTAATTCTACATGCATCTAATTATTTCAAAATATGTAATTTTGAATAAAGAATGTTTGTCTGGAGAAATGTACTTAATTTGAAAAAAAAATAATACATGTTACATATATACTCTTTTGAGTTATCCATTTCACTGGTATTTTGCCAATAATATAAGTTTTGTATAAAAGGTTGTTCATACAAATGTCATTTATTAGTAATTCTCATACCATTGTTTATGTTTCTTTCTTAAGGACTACACTTTCCCATCACTCTCCTGTGGTGATTTGTCACTGGAAACAATGAAGAGTGTTGCCTCCTGTCCATCAAACGAAGATGAGAAAAAACAATTTGCTACAAAAAAAAATTGTGAGAGATATTGGAACCTTTATAAACACGATTGTTTTGAGGATCATTTAAAATTTCAATACCACTGTGTTATCAATAACTATGGAAATGAAACAATTGAAGTATGCGCCATCAAAACCAAAATCTACGGTATATGTATTTTGTATAAATTATTCAGTTATTAACCACATTATTAAAAAAAGTCACAGTGTTCTTAGCAACTAAAGGCATATATACATTGTAATGTTATTTAGCCCATGAAAAAAAAATGCAAACTGTTTGCGTTTAATTTAATTAGATCCGAAAATATTTTTTTGAAATTTATACAGTCTTCACACTACTAATTTTAATGATGACTATGAAATACCAAACCTATTCAGATCCATATATCATAGTTAATATATACCCAAGCTAGTTCAAGAAAAAGCAGTGAATTCTCTTGAAAATTAAAGAAAGGACATTGCATCGTATTTATAAAAATAGCTGTGCTTATCAGAAATTATTCTCAGGAAACTTTAAGTCTTACAAATCAATAAAAAATATTCCATTGCCTTTTTGTTCAATGTAAAACATATTTTTTATTCATAGGATACTGCACGGAATTCAACGTTATTGGTGGAATTATCCAAAATCATTTAGGATATGATTGCAGAAAATTTGATCCTCCATGCAAAGATAATTATACGTCAACAGACGCTTATCTGTGTATGTAAACTCTCTGCTAAACTGTGTTCTGATATTGAACTTACACTATATCATATTCTACATATATTTAGAAAATATACATTACTTATTAGATTGAAAAAAAGTTACATCTTCAGCAAATTAAGCATACCCCTATGAGAAACAGCAGTGATTAACGAAACTTATCTGTCGCCTGCTCTTTAGCTTCATTAAAATATGAATAAATTTAAGAGCCAATTGCTTACTACAGAAAAAATTATACAAATACAACTTATCATTGAGACAAATGCTGACTGACGTTTTTCATACGTAATGTTAGTTTATTATTCATACACTGAATTGACGACGGATTTATCCGTTATTTCCCTGACAAGGAGCACACGGCGGGTGTGACCAATCAGCAGGGGATGCTCACTCCTCCATGGCAACTGATCCCAACATTGTTATTTCGTAGGTCCGTATAAGCTCTGCTACAATTTTGTATTGTTTTATAGACATTTAAGTTTGATATTAAATACTGTTCGTTATCTTCATATCCTTCATCTGTCTCTAATGCAATTACACTTTACACGATCAATTTTTGAAAACAGATCCGGATATATTTTCATGTCATCTATGTTTTATGTTATAATTATTGAATAACGCTCAAAAATCGTTTTATGAATTCAATATACGGTGCAGTATTATATATGGGAAGCGCTTTCTCATTATTATACAAACTACTCAATTACTAGTTACTGCTTAAGATAGAAAATCGTCAAAATTATACACTGACAATATTTTTGTAAAGTTGGTTCAAAGTCAAGATCAGGCAATTTTTTTGTGGTGTTTTCCCAATGTCTTATGACAATAAGAACAATAAAACAATAAGAACACATGCTTTAATGCATATATTTTCATCATAAATTTCAAAAAGAAATATATACCGGTCACGGTAGCCTAGTGGTAGAGCGTTCGCTTCGTGATCCGGAGGCCCGAGTTCGATTCTCGATCGCGGCGCCGCGTCATACCTAAGACGTAAACGTAGGTAGTGACTGTTCCTTCGCCAAGCGCTCGGCACTAGGATTGAAAGTCACGGGTCTTTCGGATATGACCTTAAAAGCGTAGGTCCCGTGTCACGGTAGGCGTTGGCACGACAAAGAACCCTCACTGCTCAATGGCCCTGAGTGCCGAGTATAGGTCTTAATTTGAAGCCCTTCACCGGCATCGTTGACGTCTTCATATGAGTGAAAAATTCTCAAGAGGGACGTTAAACAATATACAATCAAAAAGAAATATTTAAAAATGTCAAATGTCAAGGATTAGAAGGACGGTAACCAAAGTAATTTTCAAAAGCCATAGAGCTGAGCAATTGATATGCCAAAATAATCAAGTCCATACTTCATACAGTTCTTGATGAATAGGAGGTTACAGACAGACAGACATATTGACAATCAGACGCTGGATGAGGACATCCTTAATGTCGCTTTGCTGTGCAGGCAACACGATAAGAATAATAGATGTAATGTCTCAGTTTTTTTTTATTACAGTACTTTTCAAATTGGTAGGTTAAACTCTTTGCCCAAAAAGTCCTTTGTAAAAAGAATCTGCTTTTATTTTACTCATTGAATGAAGTCCATTGCGTTATGCAGTGGCTAGATCGTCTGTTTTATAAGGAATTGATTCTCACGTTGCATATTCAAATTCAGATGTGGAGTGCGTAGAAAGGTCTCCCGGATGGGAACATATAAACAAAGTAATTGCTGGCATGAAAAAGATCCCTCACTGCAAAATGAGCTTGAGTGCCAGCCATATGTGAAAAATTTGTAGCTCTCCACTTGCAATTAGTGGCGTCTCAATATGTAAGAAAAATTCTCGAGAAGGACAAACAAGCAAACAAACAAATCTTATTATCATCCCTCAGAATTATACAATTAATCTGAATTGATTAGAGCATGTCACGTGACGTACATGTACATGTTTGACAATTCATGATATCTCCCTCAAGCCAAAGGTGACATCTGTTGTCACCCTTCAGATGACAGTGAAATAGTTGCCACTTGATTGAAATAACACTTGTGTAAGCGATGGCTCTCATTTAAAATATAAAATGTAAAATTTATGAATACGCGGGATCGGTAAACAATTAATTCTAAAGTTGTTTGTCAACATATTTTGAACATATGACATCAGAGCAGATTAGGGGAACACAAGAGGGTTGATCAATATTTTCTCCTCTATTTAGCTGATAATTCAAATTTTCGAGATAATAAACCCTTTATGAACTGTTTAGACGGGAGTCATCTGGGGCAAACGCAAACACCCTCGGTTGACGAGCAAATTTAGACCCAATAATTGGTGATGTTTCCCGTCTAAACATCCATAATTGTGAATAATGAAGATTCTTTCTTAACGACTATTCGGCTTATCTGTTTGCCATGATTAATGCTGCTTGACTGTTACTTATATATTCTTACTTATCAAACTCAAAAGACATAAGAGGATTGTTCGAAAAGTTCACAACTGATGTCAATCTTCATTATACAAATTTCAGAAATTTTAAAGATAAGCACAATAACATGTGTAAAAGTATTTGTTATGTTGATGTGTGAAGTTTAATCTCATACATGTACTATAATAAAAAAATCAGTATAATTTTCTTTAAAGTCAGTATGTTGTGTAAACACAGGACACACTGAACGTCAATGTAACGTCAAAAATACTTTTAAAAAATACTATCCCTATATATGTCTCAGTCGAGACCAAGTTATTAAAACCTTTCTATACTCCCTGCTTACGTGGGTTAGTTAAGGCAGCACATGTATCAGAATTCGACGAACTAACACTTTTTTATGATTATGTATCACTTATGCTTCGAAAAATTCAAGGATAAAACTTTTACTATAATTATGCATTCTATAGACTTCAATGGGACTTATACTACAGGTAGCACTTAACCACGACGTCTCCACGTGACGTCTATAATTAGAAAAAAATGCCTTAATGAAAAAGTGGAAAGTTCAACACTTCCCCGGGGATAATTAATTTCAATTTGTACTAATTGTTATGTAAAAACATCTCTTTACCACGAAAATTGCTGCTAGAATCCTACTTTCCTATCACAGAAATAATTATTCAACACTTTAGGACGAAACCTTCCCAAAATTTTTACATTTTGTTCATAAGATCGAAAAAAATGCATCAATTTCCGTAAACCATACGATTCTAGCAGCACTTTCCAAAATTAATAGAATAAGAACTTGAGATAGAAACAAAAATATGTTTCAAAGTATGCGGCGTAGTGTTGAACGTTTGCATCTTTTTTGTTACGAACGACAGAGGAAAGGCTGTAAACACCCTGCCTGCTTTAATTTTACAAAGAAATAGTAGAATTATATAAGCATACCTTATTCGTAAGCTTTATTCCCATATGAATCACACATGATATTCATTCTAAATGCTTTTAAACCCCGATTTCTCCGAATTCTCGTTACGTTTCACTTTCACTCTGCTACTCATTGATCAACAGTTATGACGTCACGGGTTTGGTATTTAACCGCTGTGATAACTACAGGGGCCCAGAAACGACAAAATTCCGTTTATATCATGCCTTTGCATATTTTGATTCATTTTTACAACCTCAAACTAATTTTAGATATCTGTTACGCTTAGGGGTACCCCTATGATATCTGCAATTCCTCTCATATCAGTAAATGAAATTTGTTAAGCCATTCACAGAATCTTTATTACGTATTGCCATCGTGCACCTCTTTTTTTACTTTTTGATCCGACACTTCCCTTGTCAAAGTTTTGGGTTTTTTTTACCACTTAGTTGTTTTTTAATCAGATCAGCAATTCTAAAGTACCTCTGACTTTCAATGACCTTTTTAATTATTAGTTCTTATTTTTATGTTCAGATTTTAAGAGTTTAACCGTTTCCATACAGACTGTCCTCGTCCAATAGAGAGAGGGAGGTCCGGTTTCGATTCCCTTCAATGGCACAGCTTCATATAGAAGACGTATTCATACTTATTGACAGTTTCCTCGCCAAGCCTCGGCATTAAAAGTGAAATTCACGGGTCTTTCGGATATGACCTTAAAACGTATGTCCCTAATCAAGGTAGGCGTTAGCACGATAAACAACCCTCACTACTTAACGGCCCTGAGTGTCGAGTATATGTCTAAATTTGAAGCCCTTCAACAGTATGATTGAAACATTCTCGAATGGGAGTTAAACAATATACAATCAATCAATCCAATCCAGATTCTCGGTTAAGAAAATACCGCGCCTATGTCATTTACAAAAACATGTGTGTCTCGTCAGTGACATATTTTCTGACATCTTGATAACACATTTGCAGAATTTATTCAGGATTTTTCTTGAGTATAAAACGAAATAGCATCGTTGTGACCTCTCTGTGACTTTCTACATGTACATGTACACCGTCATCAGTTTTGTCGTTTTCAATTAATACTATCTATCTTCTCAAGTCGATTTCTGTTCAACGAAGCACAAGATTAAGTCATAATTTGGAATGAATCGATGCTTTAGTTCTTAACTTAAACAGGTTGAATTTTCTTTTTTTTTTCGTTTTTGGTCGGGAATAGTATTACCTATTTTATTTAGTTTATCGATTGTAAATCACTAAATATTTGCCAGCACCTTGAACCATTTTTGGGGGGAGTTTGAACCTGGATAAGATTTTTAAAAAATAAAGATATTTTTAAACATACATGTATCATTTGAATTTATTGAAAAAAAGTACAAAACTTTGATAACATAAATAAAAGATACGCGTATGACAGAAGTCTACCAATTTCCCTAATAACCCTTGTATTTAATAATTAATTTGTTAAATATGCTGTATGATGGCATATTTCTGCCTCTTGTGTGCAAGTTATTTTTCTATTAAATATGTCGACATGCAAGATAGATATGTCAACATGCAACATAAATATGTTGACATGCAAGAAAATTGCAATCAAGTAAGAATTATAAAAAATCTTCAAAAATCTCAAATATTGCCCACATGTGACATCCAACATGCAAGATGCTACTTATTCATGTTAACATGCAATTTAGTTATGTTGACATGCAACTTAGATATGTTGACATGCAACTTATTTATGTTGACATGCAACTAATTTATGTCGACATGCAACTTTTTTTTGTCGAAATGCAACTTAGATATGTTAACATGCAACTTAGTTATGTTTACATGCAACTTATTTATGTCGACATGCAACTTGATTGTGTTGACATGCGAGATAAATATGTTGCATGTCAACATATTGATCTCGCATGTCAACATAACTAAGTTGCATGTCAACATAACTAAGTTGCATGTCAACATAAATAAGTTGCATGTCAACATATTTCTCTTGCATGTCAACATAAATAAGTTGCATGTCAACATATTTCCTCTTGCAAGTTATCAAAAATAAGTAGCATCTAGCATGTTGGATGTCACCTGTGGGTGATCTTTGAGACTTTTGAAAAATTTTTATAATATTTATTTAATTGCAATTTTCTTGTATGTTGACATATTTATGTTGCATGTTGACATAACTATCTTGCATTTCAACATATTTATCTTGCATGTCGACATATTTGATAGAAAAATAACTTGCACACAAGAGGCTGAAATATGCCACCATAACGCTGATAAATAAAGGAGAAGATAGGCGAAGACCCTTTTCTCCCTTCCCTATTCGGGACGTCTTTTAGAATGATGTAACAGTTTAAAAAAAAAACTTTTTTATCACCCCTACCACAGAATGAGTGTTGATTCAGAGGGCTCAGAGAGAACAGGAAGTATGTCAATTTTCCATTTTTAAAATTCATTTCTATGCAATCTTTCATCGATTTTAGAACATATTTTGCTTTACAAAACCATAGAGCACCGGCTTACATATCTATTTAGAAATATATTTAGTGCACTAGTATCAGCTGCATTTTATATATTAAATACCTTAGCTAACACGCTCGTGCTCTGTTTTCAAAAAGGCAAAGTATCTCAAATATGACGAAATCCCACCAGACTTAAGGTAACCCTGAGCTGCACCAATGTGGCATCCATGTAAGAGTGCTGGTTTTAAAACAAATATCTTTTTAAGTGTTCTTATTAACAAGCTATCGCTATTTTTACAGTGTTTGAATAATTACATTAAATATGGGACCGGACTCGGTCGTAACGATGATTTTTCATTTCATATGCACTGGGCTCAATTTTGAGTTGAGTGAAAATCTTGTATTAAGACAAGATATATTTTAACTTAACAAGCATAAGAAAAGTGCTTAAATAAACTGTTATTTTATTTCTAACAACAGTTATGAAAATATCAATATCTATTTTCGAGACATATGTTTAATGATACAGTGGCTGGAACGTTATTGTTGACAACTTACACGAACGATCACGTTACACGAACGATTCCGCACGATTAACGCACGATTAAACCTGATACACGAACGATCTTTCACGTTCACGATTCTACACGTTACACGATCTTTCACGATTGTTAACGCAAACGCACGATTCTTCACTCAAAATAGTAAAAATTATTTAGGAATCAATATTTTCAAAACGAAATACGGCTTATGACTTATTTAAGATTTCAAAGGATTATCATTATTATTTAATAAACGTTGAAGAAAAAAAGGAAAATGATATTTCTGTAACTAAATATATGCAAGACTTAATATTTTAGATTAAAAAAATAATCATTTCTAAGGTAATTCTCCGATTAAAAAAAAACGGATTTTATTCGTTCTATTAGATAGTGTACATGTATTTGTGTCGTATTATTTGATTGAATTGGATATCATTATATGCAGAAAAGGGGATACGATTGAACAAAAATGGCAGCATGGAATGACTTAAATTATAATTACAAATTTTATCCTTATGTTTCCATTGATTCAATGTCTGATAAATTTGCCAATTATTCAACTTTTTCATTTGCAGAAAATTAAAATTAATTAATTACAAATTGGCTCAAGAGATAATCACAGATAATGAAAACTTCCGAAAATCGTGTCGTGTCCATGTATATTTGTCGACTATTAACTAGTTATGTAGGCATTGATAAATGTTATTTCTTTGTAAAAAAAAATTATTTATTTTCAATGAATTGATTTCAAGATTATCCTGACCATAATAAGAAGCAAATAATAATTTAAATAAGATTTTTCATAAAGGCGATTAAGATAGAAGTACGGTTTACCACAATACTGATCGCGCTATTTGACAAGAACTTAATAATGTACGACTTACTATATTGCTTGTTCACGGCCGATAATTAGTTCGTTCTGCATTCTATTATGTAAATTGCGCTTTTTCATTTTATTTGGATTTTAATTAATAAATTAAAAAAAAGAAAGGAAAATGCTCATTTTCATGTAACATTCCAATAAAAACTTACAAAACGAAATTTACACGATTCTAAACGCACGATCTCGCACGATTTAAAACGCACACGATTGAGTCTGATACACGAACGATCTTTCACGTTAAACGAACGATCGCTCACGATACACGAACGATTCTAAACGATTGGTTTGTCAACAATAACGTTCCAGCCACTGTAGGCATTGATTATTCCACATTTTTGCAAATGAATAAAAAATATATATATACCGGTAGTTACAACTCTAACCATGCGTCACCAAAAAGCATATACAAAATACATGATAAAAGCCTAGATTCTTTGTATAACCGTTTTAAATGTATAATAAATGTAAATTATCTTTTTTTTTCAATTACAAGTTTTCATTTTATTACAGATAAACCATGCTACAATATTAGCAGCAAGCAAGATAAGGGTATGTAATGTATTCATCTACAGACATTTGTCAAAATGAATAATTTTATATTCACTTGTGTAAACAATATTAACTAGATGCTGTCATGAGACAGTAATACTCGCGCTAAGGTGTTTGCCTCTCAATACACACTCCTTCATACTAGACGTTCCAAGGAAAAGTCAAAATAATTCTATGAATTACCCAGTACGCCGAATCGAGCATGAAAATCTCAGGTGATCAAATACTCCCTCAGTATGACAATGTATTTCATATACTTACTTCCTTAAAAATCTGAAATAACAATATTTAAATAATGATATAAATTAGATTTTGATATGCTTTCTGCCCATAATATTTGCACTTATTTTCTCAGCATCGAATAATATTATTTAAAGCTTAGTACAAGAAGGATATTGAGATAACGAACAGTATTATATCTCAAAGTCCGTTAAACAATATACAAAAAAAGAGCAGACCAAAAACGTACCTCCGAAAGATCAGAGGTGGGATCAGGTGCCATGGAGGAGTGAGCATCCCCTGCCGACCGGTCACACCCGCCGTGTGTTCGTTGTCATGATCAGGAAATAAAGGGAAGAAATCCGTCGTCAATTCAGTGTATAAATATTGGACTAACAATTGGTATGAAAAACGTCATGCAGCATTTGACTCAATGATAAATTGTATTTGCTGAAAAGGTCATTGTATCGACCATAGAACTTACGAAATGATGAATTTAAACGAGACTGCTGATATTCTTGTTGTATCAAATTACTTATCAATAATTTACCTCGGTTAAAAAAATGTTCATACGTAGAGCATGCTCTTGTGTTTCGAATCAGCTGAGATATATATACTCTAAGCAGGGTATATTGCTGCATAAGCAAGGGAAGTTGACAAGTTGACATAGCATTTTTGATGAATTTATCAAAATGCGTAAACCTTTGTCTAGTATTTGGTCAGGAAAACAAAACCCTTGGAAATCCAACCCAATCAATTTTGTCACCCCCCTTCCCCCCAAACATACACATACACATCTTTTTTGAAATAGGCCTGTGTGGCAAAATTTTGTTAAAGCATCATTTGTTAGGATATTTGTTTTCTTGTACAATACATGCATGTGAACAGCTTTTTGAAATGTCTACATCACATTGGGTTTGGACACCCATTATCATTTTGAGGAATTTTTAGAAATGAACGAACGTTACAATGTCTTTTGTGATTTTGATTTGATTGAAATGTAATTAAAAATCAGACATAGTTTAACGAACCATTACAAGAAAAAAACAGCTGTAATCATGAGGGACGATCTTTCTCACAGATCGATCATTGGGATTATTATACCATTGTGTTCGTTCATACGCATGCATTCATTAATTTTTACTGTTTTAATTATATAATAAAATCAAATGATACATTTTTAAGGAAATACTGCAATGCAAGTACATTCACATTTTTCAAGTTCAGATTTGTTGTTGTACACGAGACCAACTGAATGCTGAAAACTCATGAAATAAAGGATGTAAAATTAATGCCATTTGAAATTGTGAGATCGAATATCAACAAACTTTAATGCTATTATTTTTTCCCTTTGCCAACGTAAACAAGTGAGTTGCATGTATCTGGTCTGACAAAAATTTTCCAGTCTAACAGATCATTTTACTTGTCATAGCAAATAAATGTCTAACAGTGATATTTTCCATAGTATTTTTTTTAAGTAACGTTGTTCTGTCTCTTTATTGCTGAAACAAATTGAAAGAAGTTCGGTTAAACCTTAGCGTTCTTTTGACCTTACATCTTTGTTAACATCTCTATATTTAGACAATCGCGTCATTGTCAAACCATTTAGACCAGCTGTTGCTCCTTAGATGACCTCGCACTTTTTAAAATGGGGCGTACTAGAGTCAGCTGAGGATTGCCGAATGATAAATGACGAGACATTTTTTTTCAAACGGAAATCAAAATTTACGTGTCATTTCTCAAGAGAGATGACAAAAATATGCTATTCAAATTAAGTCCTTTTTATTTGCTTTCACATCATTTTTGAAAATTAGATTAATTCAGAAAAATGAGATGGACTATTTTTATTGCGGAAGTTTCTTCGAGTTTATATAGACTGGTGCGAGTTTGTGTTGAATATCACAGGGGAGTAAATTTGGCGACACGGAAACACCACGACAGCCGCTATATAATTCATCGTAAAACTACTGCGCTAGAAATCGCGTGACAACCTAGGGAGTCTGAACATAGTTCAACTCCAAAAAAATAAAATATCCTAGATAAAATTAAAAAAATATATATAAAACAATAATTATACAATGAATCATGATTTACTTCTATAACTTTTAAATGTTATTTTCATGCTAATAAAAGATAAAGTACGAGAATAAGCACTTATTAAATATATCAATCAATCTATTTATTTCATTTAAAAAAAATTCTCAGGAGTCATTAAGCCTTGAATTAACGCAACATGAACATATCACAAAGCAGGTTATTTTAATACCAGGCACTCGGAGCCCTTGAGATCTCTTTTTCGTACATGACTTTGGTCACAGTTGAGAGGGCGGAAAGAAGATTCAATATATATATTTAAAGGGTGTGTCGGCGCTCACAATCAACAAAAGATTTAAAAGAGGGTAGAAAAATCAGGAATTTATTTGATAAAACTATAATTAATCGTTCATCAAAAACTTAGATGAATACTTATTTTAAAAAGTGAGGTCAACATCAAAGGAAAAGTCAAGGTCAAAAAAAGTTTTGTATTGATAGCTCTTAGCAGTATGTATCTGCATATGAAGTCTGATAAATATATCTTGAATTGTTAATTAAAAACTGATCTATACATTAATTTTTTTAAGAGATGTCAAAACATTTTTCTGCTGTTAGATAGTTTACATAGGTATGCATCAAGATATGAAGTTCCATTACACAACCTTGAATAGAATCTTTTAAACTGAGCTAAACACTAGTTATATAAAAGCGAGGTTAAGGTCAAAGGAAAGGTCAAGGTTAAAAAACATCTCTAAACAGTTTGATAAAATATCTAGAATAGTTTTTTAACCTGATATCGATGGAAAGACAGATGGAAGGGTGGAAGACCTTCATGACAAAAACTATGCATGTTTTCCCCGGCCTAATCATTACGTGACATAAAAAAAAGTTGAATCTACAGTATATGAGGATCTTTAAGTACACTACCATGTGTAGTGCAATCTAAAAATGATATCGGTGAAACTAGTACTTAAGTTTGGTACGTAACGCAAGCCCATATGTGATGCGTTTAGATATATGCATAGTACGAGAACAAAATTAGAAATATTATTTACAAAAGATATTTTATTAATGGTTATGTAGCGGACAGTATATAGGGAACTTATACTGCCTCGCTAGTGAGCTAGCTTTTCTTTAAGTCTGTAAACTAAAAATTGCTGATGATCGAGTGAATCTAGTAGTTTACCAGCCTGTTAAGATATGAAAATTGATGAGTGCATGAGCCTACATTATCTACCAGCTTGTACACTTACTGCTGCTGATGAGTGAGCCTCGAAATGAGATTTGTAATCTAGCCACGACCCGCTTCCATCAAATGTAGCTGGTTTTATAAACGAATTAACCGGTCCTTTTTCTCAGGAGTCATTAAGCCGTTAATAGCATTATTGACGCCTGACTAGACATGTAATTTCTTTTTATTTTATTTTATACTAATGATTATTTGATTAACTTTTTATTTATCAAATAAACCTAGTAGCCCGCGTGGCTCATTGGTTATAGCGTCCGCTTTAAAGTCGCAAAGTCAGGTGTTGACCCTTACGTCGTGGTTTCGAAGCTCACTGTGGGACGTGGAGACCGATTCTTCGAAAGAGACCGTAAATCCGAGGTCCTGTGTAACAGTAGGCACTGGAAGAAAAAGATCCCTATCTACTCAATAGCCGAGTATAGCTCCCCACCGGCAAGTGTTAACGTTTCCATATGAAGGAAAACATTCGAAAGGGACGTTAACAAAATACAATCAATCAATCGAATCAACCCATAGAATCAAAAGCTTGGAGTGAAAACAATAACCGGTAGAATTCGAATGATTATATGTTTGGGAAGGAGAATTTGGTTATCTAACCCAATTTAAATTATGGCTGAAACATAGCATAAATCTCGCTAATTTTAGGATTATAGAAGTTCAGATTTCACAGATTTGATGTTGTTTTAAAATAGATGTAGAAGATGGGGGTTGGTCAACTTGGGGTCCATATGAAAGCTGGAGTGACTGTACAGTTACCTGTGGAGGAGGAGTTCAACAGAGTGTGCGGAGAAGGGAATGTAATAACCCTAAACTAGAAAAAGAGAGAAGCGGTTGTGAGGGGCCTCAAGAGAATAAAAAGGAGAAGGCATGCAACTCAAAGCCCTGCCCTGGTAAATTATTTTTTTTAAACATCAATTATTCTACCACCTTTCGATAAGTTGAATAAAATGCTTTCAAAATGTTATTACTGTTGATAAAACACGCCATATTTAATGTTTTATTTGTGCTGTTCTGAAAACGGTTTCTAGTAATAACATGTAAACTAAAAGAATAAAAAAATAGAAGATAAATGGATTCCGACATTGGTGAAGAGGGATTTGACTAAACCTGATTACTATTAAGTAGTTTTACTTTAAACTTACTATAAACCAACTTTCATTTTTTTGTAAGACATTTTCACAAGGCCCACAAAAAC
Source organism: Saccostrea cuccullata (assembly GCF_032062105.1). Lineage (NCBI taxonomy): Eukaryota > Metazoa > Mollusca > Bivalvia > Ostreida > Ostreidae > Saccostrea > Saccostrea cuccullata. The sequence continues at coordinate 5,273 of NW_026939628.1, read as the reverse complement.
CGCGTCATCGCAAATAAATCTCGCTGCAAACTGATCCTAAAGTATCATTGTTATAATCAAAAGATCATATACAATAAAGGTTTGAACGCGATTCATTCATGTACGAGGGGTTATCAAAATGTTCGTGGACTGAGGCTATAAAATTATTACTACATGTAAGTTGTCTGAGCTTACAAAATTGATAAGGAACATAAAACATCATAACATAAAGAAATGTTGAACATTTTAGCTTGATACGTTAATTATTTCCCAAAATATTATAAAATAAAAACGACATTATATGGTCACCCGCCACCGTAGCCGCTTAGTTCGTGATATCCGACAACGTCATTAATTTTTCATGTCCGCTTCTGCTACCTCGTGCACGTATATTGTTAAGATTCCCTAGAGCTGAGTAGGTACTTCAAACCGTCATGTTTTTAGGATTTTACAATGCCATGAACAGCAGCTTTCAATGCAAATATGATTGCAAATGGATTTATACATTTGGAAAGATGCTCGCTTGATTGAACCAGCATATTTGTATTTTGGAGTTCATTATTATAGCTAAAACACATGTTCAACGTTATTATTTTACGTGATACATTTTCCAAACTTTGACGACTACAAATCGACATTAACTAAATTGGCATCCCATTATTCTTTGATTCTATTTTGTTTTTTAAAAAACAAGTAATCTGGATGCAAAATATTTTTCCGTAGCCAGTTTAAACATTTCAAAGTTGGATACCAATTTTTCCAGGTGCAAAGGTTTAATGGAATGTTGGAAAAGTAGACCCCTTCCCCCTGCTGACGTCATTTTCAAGGACATATTTGTTTGAATACTCCGTGCAAAATTTACAATAAAGTTTCATAGAACTTCCAAAAGGAAGTAAAAATTTCATATTTTATGGAACAGTAGTGCCCCAACACATACCTGAATTAACGGGATTTTTTGATATCATATGTTCAGATGAAAATAGTTTATCTAAGTTATACTAAGTTAAAAGAAACGTTTTTTTTAAGTTTGCGCCGCCAGTTGGACATCAATTTGCTTAGAAAAACCTTACTTATTTATTAAAAAAATAATCTTTCGACAAATTTCATTTCTGAGAAAAATTGTGCACTTCTTACGTATATTTAGATTTTTAGGATTTTACACGTAATGAACCAACATATCTCTTAAGGAATGATTTTTATGTGAATGGTGTGTAAATCACACAGGATTGCTTTGTTTACCCAATTCAGACTATATAATAAAACTTTTATGGAATCGTTCAGTACTGAGGATGTTTGTGTGTAATTTACTAAGAAAATATACCAATATTGACCTCGGCTTCGCCTCAATCATAATTGATATTTTTTGGTGAATAACGTGTCGTTAAACATTAAAAGAGTCGGACTTAATAATTGTTTGATATTACAGTGAAGCCAATTACTGTTGATTAGGAGACAAAATGTAAATTAATAATATATTTCTAAAGGTATCCAATTCCTTGTTGTCTTTTGCGCATAGCTGTTATAAAAATGTAGTCTAAATTTAGATTTATATGCATCAATAATGTTTTAAATCTGAATATAAATTTATGTCAAACAATAAAATATTGATAAATATGACGAAGATGATACTTTACTTAAATTTATTAAACCATACTCTCACATTATAAAAGACAACGTACATGTATGAGATTCCTTGTTCCGCCTTTTGATGCAATATTGCAAAAATGCTAACATTGTTTCTTTCAATTTAGTAACGAGCCTTCGCTTAAAATTATGGACAACAAAATTAAACCCACAAGTATCAACGATGAACAGTTCCAAGAGCTCGAAAATATCCTTATTCTATACAGGGGTACAACACGAAGGAACACAAGGAGGATACGTAGAACATGAGTCTACAGATAAATTTCATTTATTCACCAGTATTATATCTACTCGTTTAAGTTCAGAAAAACCAACAGTTTTAGTCAAGTCGGATGTTTTTTGGTCTGGATACATTCCTTATGTTATTTTTGGATTACTGGGATTGTTTGTATTATTTTTTGGGATTTTTGCGTTTTCTTTTATGCACAAGAATGTTTTTCAAAGAAGAAACTTAGACTTACGTTTGGATACTTTTCAAAAAGAAAATACAGACTATACGCCTATTCAGAGAAATTTGCAAAATAGAAGTTCTGTGAAAAATACTCATGAACAAGAAACGTTTTTGGCATATATTTCTCCGAGTTCTGAAAATGATATACATGTACATTATGAGGAAATAACTATGCTTAATTCTTCTGTTGATGGTTCTAGTTTAGAGGATAATGAAATGTCATGTGAGTCCCAGGATGACAAAAATAATTATTTAGATCCAAACACATACCTGACACCAATTGTAGAGACGTATTTGACTCCTGTAGCAGATTCGGAAAATACCTATGTTGAAGTTGTCGAATGAAGTATGAAGGCTAGATTCTTCATAAAAGAGTCTTATCTGCAGCACCTTATAGTGTTTGGCTCTTAAATGACCCTCTCACTTGCCACCACAGATAATTACATATATCAAAAGCACAAAAGAGGGGTCAATTTAAATTTAAATTTTGCCACGTGAAATCCTTATTTCCATTTATACGTTATGAGCAAGGTTATTTTTTAATGACTGACGAACAGAGAGATAAACGATTAATTATTATGTCCCCTTCCTTAGCACAAGCGGAAGACTATGAATTTAAACTGGTCAGGCATTTAAGAGTGTTGTTTAATAATAAACTTTTGTGATTTTTATCTGTTGGAAAAAATCCAGTTTGAAGGTTTATGTATCTATTTGCGTTGTTGAAATACATCTATACATTTTTACTTATCATATTTATAGAGATGCAAAAGTTATAAAGCTCATTGTTTTTATAAACATTGTAAATGAGGAATAAAACATATGTCAAAACATCAAAGGCGGGATCAGGTGTTACAAAGGAGTCAACATCCCTGTCATTTTGTTACTCAGCCATGTGCTTGTCTGGCCGCAGAATTGCACCTTTGGTCTGAAAACAATTCTACGTACGACCTAGGAACTACGTTCAATATGTCATTTATCAACTTAGTGACTTGTTCTCGTCATTGATATGCAATTGGACCGGGAATCGAACCAGGGATCCCTGCATATTTAGTCAGGTGTTTTTACAACTGAGCTGTCCATATCGATATCAACGGTCCCAACGAATACATTCCTCCCTCCTTAGAGTGTCTTCACCTTCGAGGACACAACTCAAGTTCTTATTAAGCCTTGGTACAACCTCCACCTGCAATATCAGTGGTGGTCATCTGCACTAAATCTGTAACAGGAAGGGAGAAAATATGTGGCAGGACCGGAAATCGACTCGAATCCGGAACCTTTGCATCTTCACCCAGATGGTCTACCAATAGAGATTTCAAAGCTGATATCCAGGGCCTAACCATTATACATGTATTTGTAAATGTTACCATTTTGTCTATCAAATTTACACTTTAATCTGTCACATTTTCACATTATTTTGTCAAATTTACACATTAATTTGTAAATGTCACACTTTAATCTGTAAAATTGGCTTTTTGACCTGTGACACTTCTACTAAAACCTGTAAGGATCGATTGAATGTTACATGGTGTAATGAAATAGAGTACAAAACTGATATGTGATATATTTGCATATTCATGATAAGAACGGATGAGTCAATTCCTAATGGGCCAGCCTTCTAAAACTAATATAGGAAATCTGTCTTCAATACAGTGTATTTCATAGGACTATAGTATAGAGCAACAAATAGAAAATAAGAACTTATTCACATTTCATTATATTTCATCATGTAGGAATCATTGTTGGTTGGGTTTGAAGTATTTCACTTAAGAAGTATGCGGTTGCCATATTGATTGAAACAAATTAATGTTCGTGTTTTATAGGTAAATGTGTAAAATTTACAGATAAAAGTGTCAAATGTACAGAATGAAGTTTAAAAGCAACAGATTAAAGTGTACAATTTACAGATTAAAGGGTAAAATCAAAAAAATTAAAGTGTTGAATTTACAAATGGAAGTGTAAAATTTACGTATCGAAATGTAAATGTCAAAAATTAAATGTGAAAAATTAAAGATACAGTGTCTATTGTACAGATGTAAGTGTATACTTTACAGATTAACGAGTAAAGTTTAAATTTTACATATTAAAGTGTAAAATATGTAGATACTTATGTACATTTTACAGATAAGACTGTAAAATTTACAGATTAAAGTGCAAAAAAAAAAAAAAAAGAATAAAATGTCCAATTGCTTCTTATACATGTACGCTCTGTAAGATTTGGAATTTTTAATAAAAGAAAAAAGGTTCATAACAATTTTTGATATCGTGATTATTTAACGTAAAGGAATTCTTTGTACATGGGAAACCTAAATGAGATTGTGTAGAGTTGTGCTTTTGAATACACTGCAAGGTCGATCAATGTAGAAGTTTAAATGATTTATATGACGTCATTTTGAAATTTCTTTCTAAACCCTTAGTGCGCCAGCTGAAATGTAAGCATCAAAAATTATATTTATTGTAAACATTATCTGCTACGCCACCTTCTCATAATATTTTTAATTTCTCATAATTTTTTATGAATAAAATGAATGAGGAAAAAGTAATATATCTTTCCTGTAAATTTTAATTTTTGTACAAGTTGGAATGCTTGGTACAAAAGGAAATTATTGTTTTTCCCTTTCCTGCGGATGTGTGAATTTAGTTCAACCTTGCAATATTATTAACAAGATGTGTTTGAGCACTAATACGCACCAAGTTGCAAAAAAGTTTAAAAAAAAGCTAGTTTCAGCGTATAGTTCACAGTCATGGTCCCAAGGTCATTGACCTTGGTGTCATGCAAAAGAACTAATTAAATGGAGTAGGCATACTATATATTAAGTATCTACCTCATATGGTTGAATAGTTATGGCGAAAGTTTTCAAAGGCTATATTTAGCATATAGGCAAAAGAGAAGGTAACATCTCCTTTGGTTTTATTTGCAAGAACTTAATTAGTGGAGTATGCATAACAAATATGAAGTCTCTATCTCTTGCGGTTCAAAAGTTATAGCTAAGGTTAAAGTTTGCAGACAAAAAAGCTTTTTTAGCAGACAAACAGATAAACAGACAGACAGATAAAAGAAAAGCAACAAACAGACAGACAGGACAAAATAATATACGCCCCGATCTATCCACTGGAAATTGAAATAATGAGAAATAAAGATATAAGAAAAATGAAATAACACAAATAAGTAATGTTTTTGACGGGAGATCATTTAAATTCT
>NW_026939627.1:67500-93461 GCF_032062105.1 Saccostrea cuccullata | reverse complement strand
ACCGTAAACCGCAGAGGTATGAAACCTTTACGAATGTCTTTGACTAATTATGGGGACTCTTCAATCTATTCATTGCAAAAGTATTCGGTGACCCCTTCAATGAGTTATTGCCCCTGAAACTTTTTGAATTTTACAAATAATTAAAAAATTTCAAAACAAGAAGTCATAGAGACATGGGACTGACTGCATAAGATTCATTGACCTTTGACCTTAAAATTCATATAAGGTCAAAGGTCAAGGTCATTCCAAAAATGAGAAAATTAGCTTTTTTGTATCTCTTTTGTCTTTCAACATATACTTAATGTCAATGCATCATTAATATGTACTCTTAAAACTGTTCCAAAGATTTCATTCTTGTCCCCTAAGGTATTAACCTTTTAAAAGATATTGCCCCTTGTGCGAAAAACCTTGTTATCGCTACTCCTCCGAAACTGTAGACACTAGCTACACCAAACCTTCACTAATATCTTAAGGGTCTTTAGACCTAACTTCACTGTATAAGTGCAAAAGAATCTGATGACCCCTTATATGAGTTATTGCCCTTTAACTTCTTTGTACTTACTATTAAACCTTATAACATTAAAACTATAAGTCGTAGAAGCATGGGGTCAATTGCATTGTGACCCTTGACCTTTGACCTTGAATATTTTGTCAAAATCAAAGGTAAAGGTCATTCCAAAAATTAGAAATTAAGCTCTTTTTATATCTCTTTTGTCTTTTAACATATGCAAACAGTCTCTGCATCATTAAACTATTTCAAAGATTTCATTTTTGTTCCCCAAGATTGACCCTATCAAAAGTTATTGCCCCTTATGCGAAAAACATTGTTATCGCTACAGCTTCAAAACTGTAGACCGTAGAGGCATGAACTCTTCACTAATGTCTTAAGGGTCTTTAGGCACACCTTCATTGTATAAGTACTAAAGGATTTAATGACCTTTATATGAGTTATTGCCCTTTAACTTCTTTGCACTTAATATTTAAACTTATAACTAAAGAACGAAAAGTCGTAGAGGCATGGGGTCAATCGCAATGTGACCCTTGACCTTTGACCTTGAAGATCTGATCAAGGTCAAAGGTCAAGGTCATTTCATTTCAATTTTTTTTTAAATTTTCATTTTCTTTTTTTAAGCCATTTCCCTTAAAACTAAATTGGAGAGTTAAATATAAAACTATAAGAAATTTAAAAAGGTGGAAAGACCTCTTATTGTTCTGTGAACAATAAGTCTCCTAGTTTTAAAACAAAATTGAAATTCAAAGAAGGTGGAAAGACCTCTTATTGTTCTTTGAACAATAAGTCTCCTAGTTATTATAGTAAACTTCTCCTAAAAATGGATTAAGAAAAAAATAAAAGAGAGCATGATTCGAACACATTTCTCAATACAAGTCCGTTTAAGCAGCTCCTTGTGTAGTAGTTACATAATCAACAGTGTGATATGGGGTAAATGACTTGTACCATAGTTTTCAAAAATCATTCATAATTAAGTCAGCTTAGGAATCGGTCGGACTGGTTCGCGTGATTGAAACATTAAGTGTTTGGTTTCAAAAATGCATTTGGATTTTATATGATTTTATGCTCCTTCGTGTCCTTCTGTCCACGTCCATCGAATATAGGGTAAGTGATTTGTATACAATACTTTTCAAATTTTGCTACAAATTTTGCCCTAAACTCGGCACTCAGGGTCATTGAGCAGTGAAGGATCTTCTTCCTGTCTAAACCTTCTGCGACACAGGACCTCTTTTTATACTGTATAGGTCTCCACGTCCCACAGTGGGATTCAACTCCTTACTTCGTGACTCTAGGGCAGGCACTTTAACCACTGGGCTCCACAAGCGACATAAAAATTTAACATATCTAGGCCCGTTTAAAAAGTTTGATTTATGTAATTGAAAAAATGACGATTTAGGTTTCAGTGATATATGTTAATTTGATATGTTTTTTTTTCTCGTAAATTTCAATTGTCAAAATTACGTACTAGTAATTTAAATCTATTATGAACTTGGTTTAACTTAAATTTTTGTAAACCTGATACAAACTTTGCCGTGCACAGTGGTACGTTGATTGAAATGTTTGTTAGGGGCTATGTATATTTCAATTTAATGAAAATTAGATCTTTGATCGGCTAGATCCGCAACCGAAAAGGTTATTTAAGTACAGTAGTGTACACATGTTTTTACCTCAAGTATTTACCGCGTTTCCTTTGTTGGTTATCAAAACAACGATATATTGGAATCTACTAAGCTAACGTCACCCTGGTCATTACACTATCCAAAAAAATGTTTTAAAAATCAAGCGATTTCTGAAGGGTTTTTTTTCTTCACTTTTAACTAAAGTTAAAGTATTAATGGCCGTTTTTAACTGTTATTTATTACAAAATGCTGTAGACAATTGAAAATTTTTACTCCTTTTTACTACCCTTAATTTGGTATAAAACCACCAAGATAACAAGCCTGTATCATGCGTACGATTGTTTCATTTAAAAGCCGTGCTTGATCGTTTTATAAATAGTTCTTTTGTCGCGACTCGATGGGCGGAGTTATAGAAAAGTGTGGGTTATGTACAGAAAACCCACACTTTTAACAAATTAAATCACACCTAACTATGGTACAATGACCACTAGACGACGTAGTCACACAAAATACAATTTAAATACTACATTGTAGTAGCAAACATCTTCATATTTAGCACTGAGTGTATTTAGACTTTAGAATTTCTTAAGACTATGATGAAAATTTAAGTTTACTTTATTTTTTGCTCACCTGAACTGAAAGCTCAAGTGAGCTTTTCTTATCATCCATTGTCCGTTGTCCGTCCGTCTTTTCGTCCGTCTGTAAACTTTTCACATTTTCAACTTCTTCTCAAGAACCACTGGGTCAATTTTAACAAAACTTCGAACAAAACATCCTTGGGTGAAGAGGGGTTTAAAAATGTTAAAATTAAGGGCTAAGTCCCTTCCTTGAGGAGTTAATCAAGAAAAGGCATAAATAGGGTAGGGTCATTAAAATTGCTTGTTTAAAAATGTTAAAATGAATCTTTACGGCAAAGAGTTTACTATATTTTCTAGTAAACATGAGCAAGGTAAAATAGTTCTCGTCACTTCTTCAATTCTATTCCACTTTTGTTGTGAAAATTACTCAACAAGTTCTTATTATATATCTTATTTAAGTTTCGCTACTGAAGACAATATAAGCCAAATAAAAAAACTAAATTGAATAAACTTTTGTGAGGACGCGGAAGAATATTTTCCGACCATTTGTGTCAAGAGCGCCACCTTGTAGGTAAGTGTGAATGAAAGAAAGGGAACTCTGTCGGGAGTACGTTAACGTTTTTGCGCCAGATTATAGTGCTTATAGGGATACAGAATAAATGTATTTTTCCTTACAGCTTGTTTAAACAGCTGTTAAAAGGGTAATGGCAGTGTTTACCCCGGGCCGTTTTCGCATGGCGGTAACGCCATGCATTCACGATCTCCCGCCAGCTCAATGCAATTCACGGCACGGGATATGCTGCAATAGCTGTCATTTTTTGTTTATTGCAATTTACTGGTATGTTACAAAGTATCAAGCATTTAGTTGATGAAAAATATTAATAACCATAAAAATGTAATTAATTGCTGTCAGATAATACACACAGTAAAGGCAATACACTCGTTAATTCTCATGTGGGTTTTTCCATTATTCACAACTTAAAAAAATGATTCTATAATTAAACACATAATATTTAAGACTTTTTTGGCATTAATATTCTGGAAATGAAACGTGAAATTAACAATATCAATGTGTATGTATTTACTTTATGAACTATGGAAAAGCGCTTAGTTCAAACGCATGTGCTTTTAATACACAGTGACCTATATATTCAGAAGCGGGAAAAATTAGACCCCAAAAGAATGTAAATAAATTGTCACAATATTTACATGTATGCATTATATTGATGCTACATAATGAGAACAAAAAGTTTCAAGGTGACTGCAAAAGTAGAGACATCTAAAAAAAAATTAAGTAAATAAAAAAGGGGAGGTCAATGGGGGCCTATTTGTAGAAAGCAAAAAAACACAATACTTATAACAGTTTAAGGTAGTCCGATCCTCAGGTTTATAAAATTAGCACTTAAGTAATCAAAAATACTCATAAAAGTATCTCTGAATCCAGAAAATTATGTAAATTTATCCACAGTATTTCTTTAAAGTTAAAGATTAAAGTTAATCATATCATTTAGGGAAGATTGTTATATCTCCAATATTTTTGCAGAAAAAGCGAATTGGAATATCAGCAATGCATATTTTCTTATTGCAAATTGATCAACAAATATATTTTAGGCTAAAAAACTATAGGTATCCAGACATTCAGAGAAATCGTCATGATTTTTATACTTATTTGGTACTTTTTGTCTTCTATTTCCGTCATGTATTCTATAATACATAGTGTAAAAGGCTTTTGCTATCATTGCAAGACACCACAAATCACTTCTTATTTCATATCATGCTTATAAGCATTGGTATCTAAGGCTGGATTCAAGAAAATCCTATTTCTCTAAAAGAGTATTTTTTCCTTTTATAGGGTACAAATGTCAACTTTTATACGACCTTTTCTAAGACTTCCAAATAATAATAAGTTTCAGCTTTTCTAAGTCCTTTGGTTCTTGAGAAGATTTTTTAATGACCCCACCCCATTTTTTGCCTTTTCTTGATTACTCAAGTATCTCCCGTTTGAAGCCTTGGCCCTTTTCTTTAACAATTTAAAATCTTCGTTATCCGGGGGTACCTGTACCAGGTTTGGTTAAAACTGGCCCAGTGGTTCTTGAAAAGAAGCTGAAAATGTGAAGAGTTTACAGACGGACGGACCGACAGCTTTGGCCATTGAATCTCAATCAGGTACAAGCATTCATTTGGTTATGAGAATCAATATGTAGATAGCATTTATTCACTATTGGCTAGCAATATCTCTAACTCATTGAAGTCTAAATGATCAGTTCAGCATACATAGAGATTAATCTTTGTTTGATAACACTTCACTAACAGAATCTCTTAATATTTTTTAATGAAAAAGGGGAGTTGGTCACAAGAGAGGTTGTTAAACCAAGCAATAAGATTCAAAATATCAGTAAATGGACAGATGCATTCTTAGTTTACGCTAGCATTTATGCTTCAGCCCAACCAGAATCTTATCAGGGTTTGCTGAAATATTTACATGACATAAGACTCGGGGTATCAAGATGTGGGGAAGGTTATTTGGGATGGAAGAAATATGACGAGCAGTTTCGACTTCGCCGCAGTATCGATCCCACCATAGATTGGTCTAAAGTAGACTATTAGTTATGGTTGATGTTAATGTCATCATCCCCACAATCTAAGCCAACAATTAAAGTATTAAACCAAACAGCCTAGCTTACAACAATTAAGTGCTTTAATTTCAACTTCAAGGGTAATTGTGACAGACCTTCTTGCCAATACATGCACAAGTGTATTAAATGTTCTGGGAGTCATCCGCAATATTTGTGCCCTCAATCTAATTATGTTGGTAAGTCCTCAAGTTACCCAAGGGGACCACTGTAGGGGCATCCCGAAGTTAGACCCCTTTTGTCACACCCAACCCAAACCCCAAGACCACAAAGGTATATGGGCCCTAAGAAATTCCCCTATTAATGTTGAAAAGTTAAATGAATATTTGCAACCATATCCAGACAGATATGCTGCTAATTATATAAAAAATGGGTTTTCAAAGGGTTTTGAAATAAATTATACAGGCCCAAGGTGTCTTTTCACAAAATCTTAAGTCTGCAATTGAACACCAGGATGAGTTGATGGATGAGATAAATAAGGAAATAAAGCTTGGCCGAATCACGGGTCATTTTGATCAACTTTCAATTTCTAACCTCCACATTTCGCCAGTTGGCATTGTCCCTAAATCTGATGGAGGGTGGCGAATGATTACCCATTTATCCTATCCTAGTTCCCAGGGGATCAACGACTTTATAGACCCAGATTTATGTACAGTGCAGTATGCATCTTTTGACAGTGTAGTCAATATGATCGCAAATTTGGGAAGGGGCGCATTAATAGGTAAGATGGATATTAAAAGTGCTTTTCGTTTAGTTCCAATCAATCCAGGGGATTTTGACTTGTTAGGTTTCTCTGTAGATGGATTATATTACATAGATAAATGCCTTCCCATGGGTTGTTCCATTAGTTGCAGAATTTGGGAAACATTTGCAACTTTTCGAAACTGACTTACTCAGTTCAAGTCTGGATTGAATACATTAGATCATTATTTAGACGATTTCCTTTCTGCAGGTAGGTCTGGTAGTGATGAATGTGAAATTCTAATGTCTACTTTTAGTAACTTAGCTTGGGATTTAGGGGTACCACTATCCCATGAGGAAACTTCTGGTCAAACGAAAAAATTAATATTTCTAGGTTTCGAAATTGATACACTAGAGATGACAATTAAGATCCCAGAAGCAAAGTTAGAAATCCTGAAGAGTCTGATTGAAATTTTTTCAGATAGGGAAAAAGTTACACTGCAAGAAATACAATCTTTAGTTGGAATGCTCAATTTTTTCTCAAAGGCAATCAGATCTAGTAGAGCTTTTATTCGAAGAATGTATGATGCATTTAGTGGAGTTTTCAAGCCACATCATCATATAAGATTATCAGTTGGAATTAAAAGTGACCTTAGGATGTGGCTGGTGTTCTTAAACCATTTCGATGGAGTAGCATATTTTCCTAATACTGTATAGGAAGATTCTAGCATTTTACAGTTATTTACAGATAGTGCAGGTTCAGGTCATTTAGGTTGTGGGGGTACTTTAGTGGAAGTTGGTTTTTTCTCCAATGGCCAAAACACTGGAACAACCAAGACATTTTGAGAGACATGACTTTTCATACCTGTAGTTTTAGCAATAGAGATGTGGGGACCTAGGTTGCTACATAAAAAAGTTCAATTTCATGTTGATAACCTTTCACTAGTTAGGGTCATCAATACTCAATCTTCCAAGTCCAAAAGAGTTATGGAATTGGTAAGACATTTGGTTCTTAGACTGATGATCAACAATGTTATATTTATGGCAAATCACATTGGTAGCTTAAATAACAAAATTGCAGATTCTATTTCTCGCAAACAGTGGTTCCGCTTCAAGACATTGGCACCAGAGGCAAACACTAGACCAGACCCTCTTCCAGTAGAATAAGTCAACATGATTTACAGATTCAAATGAATAGATTGCTAGATGTTTCAATCTCTTACAACACTAAGACAGCATACTAAACAGTGCAAAATTCATTTTATAATTTCCGGAAAGAATTTGGGTACGAAATTTCATGGCCCCCACCTCTTAGGGATGTTGTTCACTTTGTTGCTTATCTGTCACCTAAGAAGTGTTCCTATGCTATGGCTAAATCTTATCTATCTTCTATTAGTTTTCAATGCAAAATCCATAATTGGGTTGATGAAACAAAGAACTTTCTGGTTGTAAAGGTTCTTGAGGGTATGAGAAGAACTGGTAGTGGTAGGTCTGCAGATGCAGGGCTACATATAACCTTGCAGTTGCTTACTAAAGTTGTTGGGTTTTACCGAGCATTTGTGGTGATAGTTATGAAACAAAATTGTTCAGAGCTGCTTATTTATTAGCCTTCTTTGGTTTTCTCAGAAAAGGAGAATTCACATTGTCTACTGGTAATAGTGTTCAGACAATTTTACAAGTGACTGATATTCAATTTCAAGCTAATTACTCCTAGGTTTTTGTACACATAAGAATGTCAAAATGTGAGCAGGATAGAAAGGGGGTGTCTTTAGCCATTGATAAAAGTGAGGGAATCCTCTTGATTATCTTACAGTAAGACCAAAAATTAAAGGGCCATTATTTATCCTCTGCGGAAAAAATCCCCTTACCAGGTATTATTTATCTTTGGTTTTCGAAAAATCATTTCAGGTTTTGGGGGTTCAGGCACATTATAGGACCCATTCATTTTGTATCAGGGCACCCACTGCAACATTTGAATCGGGTTGCTCACAAGATGTCATAATGGAATCAGGGCATTGGAAGTCTAGGGCATACAAATCATACATAAGATGTCCTATTGGGCAGATATTGGGGGCATATAAGTTGTAATTTTGTAAATATAAGATTTATTCAAATTCAATATTGCATATTATTAGGTCCCTGAAGTTAAAGGCTGGTGTGTGGGCTCCTCTAGATCTATTATTAAGAATGCAATGATGGCATTAGTATGCAGACCGGGGGGGGGGGACAAATCTTGGATTGGATAGATTTATCTGGTGGCAGGGATATTCAGGTTTAAATTTTTTGGGACTTAAAAAAGAAGGCTTTTATTTTTTCCGACAGAATACGAGGAATTCCCTGACGTTTTGGTTATCCACTGTGGTGCACACAATATAGGGTCAATTGATCTGTATACTCTCACTGGGACAATAAAGCAATGGAGCGATCCTGTCTTAAGGCCAGTAGGGTAGCTGTTTCATTAGTTTTAGAGTTGGGGGGGGGGGGTTGTTACATAAAGTACCCTGATTTATTGAAAAAATGTCACAATTTCTGTTGTCAGATGGAATACAGCTCAATGACCTAGGAAATAAACTTTTTCTTTATAATATCCAAGGGGGGGGGGGGGGGGGGCTAGAATTTAAAACAAGGCAATGTGTATCCTTGAACAAAACATAAAGAACATTGGTCCGTGGGGGCTTTTTTGTCAGTTGCTTGGGTGCTCCCCCATGTGTGGGATGTCTACGAACTCTCCTTCGGTTGTTCGCTGTCATGTGGCGTTTGCGCACACCAAAGCAACTGAGGCCTACATAAACTTTGTATTGTTGTGAAGTTTTCACCATTAAACTGTGAAGGGGGTTGAAGTGTTGAACCATTTTATATGCAAAATATTTGCTCATTTTGCTGATATGTTGATATGATTTGTTTTGTGCTTGAATTGTGCATATAACTAATTTCACTTAAATAAGTAACCACCCGCGGTTTACCCGGGGTGGTCATTTTTGAACATGTGACTTGTTTGTGTTGATGAATTTTGTTGAATTTTGTGGGTCTGCCCAAAAGTTGTTTGTATTAATTGGCATCCCACAAAATACTATGCCACGGCCAATGTTCGCTAAAATAAAGGTTAAAACAAACATCTTGTTGTCATTTCCCTGTATAAATAATATCATCTATTTTATGCGTATAAAATCAGATGACTTTATTTTACGGGAAGAGGTATTAATTTTTGGTCGGGATCGGCCTGCGGCCTTGGGTATTATATAAGTCGGAAAGCTCGGGTTCAACATTCTTTTCATCAACTTGCTGGATACAGAGTAGGTTGAATATATATTTCCATAGACCTAAAACGAAGGGACCGCCGACTCCATGACGTCACAATAGATATTACTATACGATCTCCCTCCGATTGCAGCGCCCTCACCGGGATGCATAGAAAACATCCGGCATTACAAAGATTACGTTATTTACATCTACATTGTCGAGATATTCTAGCATGGAATGAATTAAACTTTTGCCGAATGTACAAAATTCTTTTTACTTATACACTAAAGAGTTCTTTGAGCAGCTTTTGAGGTATTTATCTTGTTTTTAATGTGTAAAAAAAGCTATACAGTTTGAGTATTTAAGATGACAGATGATGACCATGATCACAGAGAAGCTGTCAAAATGCATGTGAGGTTGCTCAAGATGCTGCTCGATGAAAAAAAAGTTCATATTTAAGAAACAGATAGGCCTATTGATACGTGAATTTTTTAAAGAGCAAACATTTTATGCTTAATAGGGTTAAGTGATCAACGTTTCTAAGCGGCATTTGATGAAGGTTCTTATGGATTCCATAGAAGTTTTTTTTTTTAAATATGAAAAGGAAATAATATGCGCAGATAAATTTAATTGATGAACGTAGCAGTGTTTGACAACGCTGATATCGCAACAGGCCCCTGTCATGTTGTAAATTTTGAATTTACAGGGTGGCAGTAAATACAAAATTTACAATGTTGTAAATTTTGTATTTACTGCCACCCGGTAAATTCAAAATTTACAACATGACACCCCTATGCATGACTATGGTACAGTAACACAAGTAATGAATACCTTTGGCAAGTTTATAGCCACCCCATTTTTTTATTATAATGTAGGGAAGAAGTTCGATCCTACCCACCCACCCACCCACCCCCGACAGGATTTTCGAGTTTGTACGAAATTGTACGAAAAGGACACGTTTTTCCTTTTTTTAGCTTGTCAAACTTTTTTTAGGGTTTGAAAGTTACCATAGGGCTAAAAGGGGTAAAGTTGCATTGGCGTCGGAAGCAAATTGAAAGTTGGGGGGGGGGGGGCTAAGTGTAAAAAAAAAAAATTGTACCTCCAAAAAAACCTGACAAGCAAAAAAAAAAAAGGGAAATGTCTATTTCCCAAACACGAAAATCCTATTTATTTCGTGGGAGGGGGGAGGGGGGGGGGGGTAGGTAGGTTCGAACTCCAGTACCAAAACTTTTCTTCCAAACTCCACCACTTTCCCCATTTTAACCTATACTGAGACGTATCTGTGGAAAGTGGGGGGGGCTAAACTTACGAAGATATGTTCAATGTCTATACTAAGTGTATATTTGGAAAAAAGTGGGGGGCTACCCCCCCCCCCCCCCCCAGCCCCCCAGTTCTGACGCCTATGAGTTGTTCCCATTTAAATATGATTCTTTTAATATAAAAAATAACATTTTCCCTAAAGTCCTACCTAAGAAGGTATAGGGAGTAAAATTTCATAAAGAAAAAAAACCGATAAGATTTACAAGTGTCTGTGTGCTTTGAGCTACAGTAAGTTATTAAAACTTCTATTTAATTAGTCGATTCAAGATCAAACACTTTGATCAGATCTTGCATATATAAAATAATTACTTACTAGTGTTTGTTCTTCAAAGCTGCTGATAAGATTGAATATGATGCTCAGGGATTATGATTTTGCTTTTTGCAGTTGTGATTGATACATTGAAAATAAATATTTAACAAGACATTAAATATGCCATACATGTACATCTAAAACAGTGCTCACCAATATAAGCTCACTATAGAAAAGGAAAAGTCTAAAATTAAATATAACAATGATTTTAATAATATTTCATTACAGTCACATTAAATTACATGTATTTAATATTTATACCGGTATTGATGCAGTTTGTCTTTGAGTTATGATATACAAAAGTTAATTATAATCACATTCTGGATAAACACAGTATAGTTGAAAAAATTGGAGTTCTTAAAACATGATAATTAAATCATTGAAATCCAGTCATGTGCAACTCAGCCGTGCATACATGGGACACACCACTTGGCACTTTTGTTGATTTAATCCTGTGCAGGTTTGTGACCAGTCTTTGTTCTTTCACATTTAACTCATCATACCAGGTGGTACATGGCATGACCATGTTCTAAATTAAAAACATTTTCTATAGAGTTTGGTGTGCTAGGCAGACCCCTATTCTCATTTGAGAAGCGGACAGGCTATCAACACAACCTGTGGGGAAAAATGAAAAAAATAATCTCTTAGAAAATCTTTCCAACACTGACAATGTTGTAATCCTGAATTAACACGATTACATAAATCCAACTTTTTAAAAATACATAATTATGTAGATCATTCACGGGAACATCTAATCTCAATTTATTAAGTTGTTAATCTAAAACCTGTAAACGGCACAGGTGCTTGAGGACAGGACCCCCCCCCCCCCTCCCCCAATATAGACCCCCGGGCCTGTTAGACTTTTTCACATAAATATAGACCCCAGGGCCTGTTAGACTTTTTCACATAAATTATATATGGATGACAAATTTGTGATATAATCTATCCTATCAATTCAGAAAATTTGATTAAACTAACCTTCTATAAAAATTTTACCCCACTCTCGTTGATTTTTATATAGAGTTTTGGGTAGATTCTAAAGAACGTTTGCTTCAGGTAATTTTTCTAATTTTTGGTAAAGATCTTATCACAAAGAAGTCAATGAAGGATTATTTATGAGAAAAAAGCCCAGGGGTCGAAAAAGGGGGACGGGGGTCCAGTCCTCAAGCACTTATGGTAAACAGCACTTCACAATGTATTTATTATTTATATTAATTCAGCGAAGATCTGAAATTGGTCGTTGTTCAAATATTGGTAGATAAACTGTGTCCTTATTTTGTAAAATAATTAAGAAGATAAACATGTACTACCGTAAAATATAATCGACAGCATGCAAGAGATGTCACGTCGTAGTCAGCTGATGTCTGCAGTTAAAACGTTTCCATCGACTCCATAGCGTGTAAAGTTATAACTTCCGAAGTAGTAAATCGAGATCATTTCGTCGAAGAAAGCTTAGATAAGTGATTGATTTTTCTAATTTGTTGTTATTTCCTCAAAGAATGCAGAAATCCGTGATGCGACAACATTGATTTCATTACAGGAAGTCTGTTTCTATACATCCCGGTGAGGGCGCTGCGAGCGCAAGAAGATAGTGATTGTGACGTCATAAGTCGGCAGTCCCTTCGTTTTAGGTCTATGATATTTCTTTATTAAGTTTTTTTCATAATATTTGTAAGAAATTTTTTGCATCAGTATTGAATATCCCATCCACCCATTCCCATAATTACGAGTTTAAATGACTGCATATTTGGTTCTTGTTGCTGGCTTTTCCTTTGTATTTTACGGAATCCGTTGCACTGGATGTCGTCTTCATGAAATGTCGTGGCATAACCTGTACAGGAGTGGCGTTTGCGCACACCAAAGCAACTGAGGCCTACATAAACTTTGTATTGTTGTGAAGTTTTCACCATTGAACTGTGAAGGGGGTTGAAGTGTTGAACCATTTTAATCAAAATATTTGCTCATTTTGCTGATATGTTGATATGATTTGCAGGGGCGGATCCAGCCATTTTTGAAAGGAGGGGTTCCAGGGTTGTGTCCCTTTACCCCCCCCCCCCCCCTACACACTCTAAAGCAAAGATTCACACTCACACACACACACACACACACGTATGGAAAGATCTAAGGTTGTGGTAAATAATAACTTCTTAACTAAGGTCCTTTTTTTCCTTTGAAAAGGTACCCCAGTACGAATAAAATAGGAAACACAGTTCAAAAACTACTGAAGCCTGAAAATTGAATGGATTTGCAGCATTTCTGAATATTACAAAGAATTTCCTTGTAGAGTTTGAACTTTTTTGGGTTTGGGGTGCTGTTCAGGTTTAAAATAAAGAGATACAAGTTAGTTTCTTCGAAAGATATAATCAAAAAACAGTAAATTAGATAACCAACACATGCAGCTAAAGATCGCGGGAATCTAATATCAAATTAATTTTTTCGCATGTTACATATCATATATAAGATATATACAAATAAGTAGAAAATTTTTTACCTTTCCGTCATAAAAAAGTAATACTAGTAATGAAGGTGAATGAAGGAAACTAGATGTATGAGAATATATATATTCCGGCAATACATAAGTTAGACGTACATGAATATTGATTATTCTATTCTCTGAAAATGTTTATCCTCTCTCTCTCTCTCTCAACTTTGCAAAAATAAAGGGGGGTTCCAACCCCCGGAACCCCCCCTCTGGATCCGCCAATGATTTGTTTTGTGCTTGAATTGTGCATATAACTAATTTCACTTAAATAAGTAACCACCCGCGGTTTACCCGGGGTGGTCATTTTTGAACATGTGACTTGTTTGTGTTGATGAATGATGAATAAAAGCTTTTTAAAAAGTTGAAAAGTCTAGCCAGGCTTTCTTTACATATTTTATTAGATATTCATTTGATGCATTCATTTACAGTAAAGTTTTAACTCAAAAACAACTTATTTGGATATAAATAATTATTTTCATTTTCATTTAAGAAATACAAAAAAATTAATAGAAATAATTAAGAGCTAATATCGACCTTTCAATGCTGAAAACATTGTTTAAAAGGGATGACTAAAAGATCTATAAAATAAAAAAAATGGTGTGGCATTCCACCTTAAGCCAATATGAACTATTTTCATAGTTATGATGTTAAAGGGTGTCTCTTTGTGAATTTCTTGGTCCCTGTGGCAGGGATTCTGGCGTTAAGGGGATCTAATGATTATACAGTGAAAATGTATTAGTTCTTTAGAAATCTCATCTGCTCCTGTGTTTTAAACAAATAAACTATATGTACAGGGTGTTTCAGAAAACATGCAATCATTTTTTTTCATTACATTTTACTGGTATTTTAACCAATACCATGCACAACATTATATACAAAAAATTTCAAATCAAATCAAAAGTCACAATTTCAAGATTTATTCTTATGAAAATAAAGTTGATCTTGCAAATAGGTTATGAATTACAATAGAAAAAAGAAACGTAAAATTTCACTTACATGTAGTTACAAAATATTTTCTAAATGGCGTCAATTTTGCTGAATGAATCTAATGCAAGAAAGTCTCATTACTAGTGCAAAGAGTCTCTTGGTAATGAATCAGGTCTCATTTTCGAACCATTTTGAGTTCATTTATTGTTTTGTGGTGTGTTTCGTAAACCTTTGTAAACTTTGACTGTAAAATATCCCTGAAGATAAAAGTCAAGGGGGTTTAAGTCAGGTGAGTTTGGAAGCCAAATTTAATGGATTTGAAAGAGTTGAATGGTTCTTTAAACATTTGAACATTTGTTCTAACCAGTCCAGGGTTTTAAATTCAAGACATTTTTCAGCATCGGACATACACTTGACTTGCTCAATTTTCAGTCACATTTGTTCACAAGCTCACTAATTTTACTCAAGGATTTGATGCGAGTCTCTGGAACAGTGCCTCTAGTAACATTCCAAATGTTTTCATGTTTTTAATTGTCTTTTCCTTCGAATTTTTTTCCTTTTCTTTGATAATGCATTAATTCTTCCATTACCTTCAAAATCTTGCAGATTTTTCAATTTCCACTTTATTTTACCAGGTAAGTTCTTTTCATTTTGTAAACCTTACTTTCATAATCCTAATAACATTAACTGGTGTCATGCTTCGTTAAAACAGTTTTGGAACTTCTGGTGATTGCTTCTTATCAAATTCCACATTGAGATTCAATTCATCGGGGTGGGGGGGGGGGATCAGTGATGTCAAATATTACGTCAACATTTAATCCAAATGATAATTATTACTGAAGTCATTGTTATTAGTGAAAACTTTAAAAGACTTTTTAGCATAATTCTATATAAAATGTTCCTGTTTGCATATCAATAGAGTGAGGAAAGTAAATGGTGCATGTTTTCTGAAACACCCTGTACATAGTTGTGATGAGGAAGGATGGCTCTTCCAAATTTGTGAATTTCGGGGCCCCTGGGTCAGAGGTTCTGGTTTTAGGACAGTTCTCTATCGATTATATACATATTTCTTTGAAAATCTTGGGTAATATGCCAACGATCTAAGTACATATTTATTATGAAGAAAAGTGCCTCTTCCAAAATGATTAATTTCATGGCCCCTGGGTCAGGGGTACGGGGGGGGGGTATGTTTAGATATTCTGAAAATGAATTGATGCTTTGAAATCTGCTCTTTGGTATTAATTAACCATTTATGATGAGTGAAGGTGCCTTTTCAAAAATTGTTAATTAGGTGGCCCCAGGGTCAATGGTTCCTGTAGGGTTAGGCACTACTGGTTATATAGTGGAAATGCATTTTTCTTTGTTCCTCAGATCTATATGTACAATGTACCTGTGGGTATTACATGTAAGTAATTAACCAAAATAAGCATGCTAAGTGTATAATTATGATTAGCAATGGTGCCTATTTAAAAAATTGCGGATTTCATAGCCTCTGGTTTAAAACACGAACCAAATTCAATTATTGGAAAGTTGTTGCATGATATTCATGTGACCTATAGGGCCCGTGTATCTCTTGTTTCTTATGCAAAATATTTGTAGGTGTCTAGCAATTGTATAATAAAGTGTGTGAATTTTTATTTCACCCCTGAGGACTTTTTATCCACATGGGCAAGTTTTCTTCCTTTTTTCAGACCCCCCCCCCTCCTAAAATCAGAATCTAATGGTACAATTTGTGATTTTAGGCCGGTAATGAATTTATTATTCCAAATAATAAATAAGAGGCACATGGTCAGTCTTATGCTCACCTGTATACATTATGCTCAATTTGATACTTGTAAATGTACTTTTTTGCGTCTTGCTACTAGGTAAAAGGTAGTTAGCCTACCGTTCATATAGAGGCAAATACTTAAAATTATGTGGTGACTTAACTGGCTAATGACAGCATTTAGTTTTTTCTGTCATTTATGAAGAGAAATGCTTTAAAAGTCAAGTATCTTTGGATAACACATATATAAATCACCAGTGAGAATTCAAAAGTCTTCAACGGTCAAACCTAATTTCTACAGTATATACTTAAGTATACTCGCGCAACATTTTCCATAAAATCACATGTCTGTAACCAACGGTCAATTTGTTTGATTAAGACAAACAAATAACTCTTAACTTTGGACCATTTCATTCTTGTGATAACGAGTTATTTGACCCCGTTCATGACAGTGACATCTATTTGTGACCAAAGCTGAAAAAAGCCCATCTGTATCTAGTGTTTGATTAAATAGCTGTCCATTCATATGATATGAATATGAAGTCAGCAAAAATCGACAAGGTTGGTAATTTTTTTCATATTTTTCTTCGATTTGATATAAAAATACATGTTGATACAATTTGATAACTTGGAGTACTGTTATAGTGATTTCAATATTTTGTGGAATATTAGAATGGAAAAATAACTTTGTATTACCATCAATTCTCTATATAAAAATTAAAATACAATATGTTTCCATTTCTATTTGTTTTCTCTGTGAAAACTCTTTGAAAGTTAGTGGAGTTGATTTCTTGATAATTCCACCAGAATGTAATTAGGCAAGTCGATATGTAAGAGCTAAAGAGGTCTTATATGCATGTACATGTAAATCTCTTGCGTGGCAGTCTTTGTGTCTGACACCAAGGAAGCCAAATCGGTTGCCTTAGTGTTAGACGGTCAGTGGGCGAGGACTATTAAAATTGACATAGGAGGCCTCGTTTACTAGTAATTTAAATCTATTAGTCTACATTTTTAAAATCATTTTCACAATGAAATGGAAACATAAGGAATCACTGTTAAGTTAGTAAAGTATAAATATTCACGCCTATTCGACTAAATTATTTCTCAAATTTTATTTTCAAAGCTGGTTTTTTTTTTTATTTTCGTAGACAAAATATTTTGATACGTGTGAGAGTGTAGAATATTGCAGAGATAACACACAAGGTATATACAAATATGATCTGAAGTGGGAGAGAAGACCATGAATGAGATTTATAAATTTCTTATTTCCTTAATTGTCAAATCATGGACTTTATTCTCGGGTTTATTTGTAAATTTTTTTACCAGTTAAAATACAGGGTCCAGTAGTTCCACATAAGAATTTAAAACCGAACATATACACTTACTTAAATATGATGCATATTCATGATAGCCCAGTTACAATGCGAAATGTAATTACAACGCAAAATATATTGATTGATTGATTGTATATTGTTTAACGTTCCTCTAAAGAAATTTTCACTCATATGGAGACGCCACCACTTGCCAATGGAGAGCTGCAAATTTTGTCCTATGCTCGGCACTTAGGGCTATTGAGCAGGGAGGGATCTTTTTCGTGCCAGCACCCCCACGACACGGGAACTCGGTTTTTACAGTCTCATCCGAAAGACCGATCTCCATGTCCCACAGTGGGAATCGAACCTGCGACCTAAAGATAACCTCCCTACTTTGCGACTGTAAAGTAGACGCTCTAGTCACTGTGCCACGCGGGCGACCAACGCAAAAAAAAAAAAACCCTGGGATAACATTTTGTTCTCACAATTTGCATCGAGTATAACGCTGTATGTAATAACAATTTTAAGATTATAATATTAACAGTTTGCGTTTGGATCAACTGTTTTGGGTACAATCAAGAAATTTTTGACAGAAGTATGTGCTTTGGACTAAGGAAAATTCCATTATTTTGGGAAAGGGGGGGGGCATGTGTTTTACAAACATCTCTTGTTTGACTTAACGAGACCGAGGCTAATTCGAGTGCGCATGACTTAATTGGAAAAACATGCTGGAATGGCTGTAACGACGTAACTGTTTTCCGATTTTGTAAGCAATGCATGACACTGAAGAATGGCATATGACTCGTTTAAGGCCGGTATACACGATGAGATTTGTAGTATAATGCAAGTATTGTAATTTTTCCCCTTCCCATTAAGCCACAAGTTTTTCGATGTCTTTACTTGTAAAGTCTATCAATATTACTTACCATGTGCTTTTTTTAGTAATGATAAAAAAAGGATGACCCCTAGTGTCATTGCATTTCATGGGTTGAAGGTGATAGGTAAGCTAAGACTTGTATTAGAAAATAGAGCATTGCTCTATTCTTAATACAGTTTTATATGATTCGAAAAATTTTATGATACACTGTATTAAGAGTGTATACACAGGAAGATTTTGTATTATAATACAAATCTTACAGTGTATACCGGCCTTTATATGTTCGTAGACGTCCATGGATATTTTACTAAAGACTGATGACAGAACATCAGAGGAAACATAGCAACAATCTAGATATTGCTATTTTTTTTTTACGAAAAAAAAAATTATCTGCATCGATAATTCATCTGAACCAATATGTACTGATGTATTTATACCACAAAATGGCAATTTTAGAGGTATTGGGCATCGAAAAAAAAAAATAAACTTCAGGGCTCTCACACCACTTTTTGGGACTGGGGCCGGGGCCGTTCAAATTGGGAAAATTATCGTCATTTTGGGAAAAGTTGGATAACACAAATTCATTAAAAAAAAATCCTCAAATTTTGCTTTTCTAGCATTTTATCATCAATTCTAACTCTGGTTTGAGTAAACAGTTAAACAGAACAAACATGGGTACGTAGGCTATTTATGAAAGTATTAGCTTTGTCATTACTATCTTTGAGTGTTGATATTGCAGTTATACATGTATGTCTTACTGCGTGACAGTCGCTAGTCACATAGTCCCGAATTTCCTCGATCACATGGGCAACTTTGCTTACCAATACAGCGCGAGACTGAACATGCCAAAGCGCGGGTATGTTTCTAGGTGCAGCTTACTAATGTTTAAATGAAATGTCTATTTTTGAAACCAAAATGCTGGTTTTTGTCGAAACTAAATAACAAGATACTCTGCACTCATAGTTGTATACATTTTTGTAAAAACAATAACCTGGTTCCCCGAACCAGTTTACGAATGCATTTGGCACGAATTAATAAAATAGTAGTACAGTTTCACTTTCATTTGCAAATGTGTTATGTTTGGGGGTTTTTTTGCGATTAGGTTTGATGGACTTTTATTTTTTAATTAATATTTTATTCTGGATGTAAATTGGGAAATTTACACCTTTCTTTTGGGAAAAAAGGTACCTTTTTTGCATTGGGAATGGGGCCGTTGAACGGCCCCAATTTTAGAGAATCGAGAGCCCTGAATGGGGCCGTTGAACGGCCCCAATTTTAGAGAATCGAGAGCCCTGAATTTACTTTGTAATTAAGACACAGACCAATCTAGATGGTCAACTTTTTTGAAATGTCACAATTTGGTGACTTTTTACAGTAACTTTGATCTACTTGACTGAAGAAGAAATCTCTAGGACAGAAATACAATAAATATCTGAAAAATGTGATAATTTGGCGCTTTTCCAACAAATTCCTATAGGGTCCAATAGTAAAATTTGACAACTTTTGAGATGACCCCCAAAGAAATTGGGAAGGTAAGAATTTGATTTTCCAATCTTTAAACAATAAATATAACAGTAAGAATTAATGAATGAAAAATTAACGCAATCCCTAGGGTAGAAATAATTTTAGACTCGGTCTCGTTAAATTACCTCACAATGTAAGTATTTTTACTCATTCCACGGAAGTTCTTGAGAATGTGAACTTGATCTAAGAATCTTCAGGGGGAAATAATGTTAATACTAGATAAGTATATTAAATTGATTTCAAAATACATGTAGCTAATAAAATCATTTTATTACAAATTCCGATCTAATGAATGAATAAGGATGTTTATTTTTCCTTTTGTTTCATTTCCGTTATTTAACCGCTACTTTAAAGTTATTCTCAACCTGACTGACGAAAAAGTGTGTTATAACATTTTGCGTTCTTGTCCTTATATACAATGAAGCGCATTGAAGTGGTAAAATTTCCCGTTTGAATGGAACGTTTTGAGCTATCTTTAGAACGTTGATTGTCATATAATGACACGCCTATTTCTTTAGAAAGGAGAAATTGGTCAAATGGTTCATTCGAATACCTGTAGAACTGGTATTCCATAAATATAACAGCCAATCAAATTGACGGTCTACTTAAACACCGAGTGAGCACGTGTTCGACCAATACTTGTGTTATGGTAACTCCAATAAACATGATAAATTCATAATTATATACAAACTCGTTGTAATTACGTGTTTTACAGAAGCGGGTACTCTCTAACTCATTTTTATAACTTTAAAAAATCTCCGTTTCAGTGAAACTCATGTTGCTTGTCGCGAAGAGTGGAGTGTCCTAAAACATTACGACGAATGTTTCTTTTTCGTTTCTGAAGAAATGGGCGTGTCAAAATGTTATAATTGACGTTCAAAACATGACTCAGAACGTTTCATCCAAACGGAAAATTTTACCACTTCATTGCGCTTCATTGTATAATTGACGTTCAAAACATGACTCAGAACGTTTCATCCAAACGGAAAATTTTACCACTTCATTGCGCTTTATTGTACATGTACCACTCACGTCCAAAGGCGAAGCGCATTGGATTGTTTTGTCCTTAGACTCAAAATGGTCGTATAAACACTAAACAGGAGACATTTTGGATGGTCTCACTTCCAGGCCTAGAGGGATTATTAATATATCGACATGACATCTTAAATATACGGGTATAAAATAGCTACATGTAAGTTTAACCAGGCTTGCAACAAAATCCCGTGGGGCTGACAAAGGGATTTTTAGGCACTTGTGCAAGGTCAAGTCAAGTCAAGTAAATTTTATTTATAGTCGACACATATAATAGTACAACAGAAATAACATGAGCTGTGGTAAGCTTTTTTTACCGACTTTTACATATTTACACAAAGATAAAAATTAGTAAAAATACATTGTTAGTGAATCAAAAGATAATTTAAATGAACCATTTAAAATGACACTTTAACATGTTTATGGATAAGGAAAAAAATCACAGATACTAGCACCTATTACACAAAATAAACTAACCTGAAAAAAGAAGCAGCATAAATTATTTTGCACACGGATGATTAAAAGAAATATAAAGCTCAAAACCCCACATTTCTAGTACTCTAATAAGCACTGATCATGCTGATGAAATTAAAAAAAAATGGAGAGAAATAAATAATAAATGACTGTCACAAGTAACGACATCCATAAAGCGCAGTACAGTACAAAACATTCAAGGGCAAGTGCATGGTCAAAATTCACTTGCCCTACCCAAATGTTTGCTTGCCCCACCATAAACTAACACTGTATTCATAATATATTAATATATTTTTTTAAAATAAGAAAAATGCTCAGTAGATCATGCAATTCTTGTGCCCAGCTTTAAATCTATGACTTAAGAACCTTAAACCCTCTGCTGACTTATATAAAATGTTGTTTTTTTTTTAACTCTTATGATTTTCCAAAGGAAATGTATATGCTGAGCGAAATACAAACAATTATAGCATGGCTTACGTAGCAAAATTGGACAAAAAAGACACTTCAACTTGACAAATTTATAAAGGAATAATAGACATTTATGTCATTAAGAGTTAGCTCTCTTATCAGAGTATCGATGTACCTTAAATATAGATTGTGATTTTTAAAGTCACTTGCCCAGCACGGCAAGTGGTTTCACTTGCCAAACCCTAAAATTCTATAGCCTAGGATGTCGGGCAATGAAATTTGTTAGCCCCTGAATTCCATGATATATTAATAGTAGTAAATTCTAGTTTGTTCAAACTAAGGACCACACTCTCTTTCAAAGGGAAATAATAAAGAACATGTATACAGGTAACGGGGAAATTTCGACCTCTTTTGCTGACGTATGGCTTTCAATCTGCAAAACTTGACCGTTTTCAAATATACCAGTTCAAAATACCTGTAGATTTGGAGTAAATAAGATTAATTTTTTTCGACAATTTCTCTGCTTTACGAGCTTAGGTATAGTTAATATTGCTCTTGATTATCTAAAAGAATGGCAAATTTTAGGGAACAGAAATGTTGATATACCAGAATTATGCATAGATCTAGGAAGTGACTAGCACGTGTAGACATGGTAAACAGAAAAGTTATGTTGTGTTTCAGTTTTCACCACCCTGTAATATCTGTAGAAATGTACTTTAATCGATCTCTCTTGAATTCATTCAAAATTAAATATGAAGTATTCTAGATCTCTACTCTATGATACAATTTTCTGCGGTCATGAATTAAAATTTCTTTTATGACAAATATTTTTGCATGGAATCGGGGCTATATTTTTTTTGCGTCAGATTAGCAAATGAGGCACCAACATGACTTTAACTGACAAATCAGCTGAATGAGAATTGCATTATGGGTTACTACGAATACTACAGGAATTTTACGCTTCAAAAGGGAAAATCTTCTGGCGTTCGAAAGGACACAAAGATCATTTTTCCATCCATTTCGTAAATGAAAAGCATTCTTTAAATTATTTTCATGCTCACAATAACAAACAATTCAGTTGTTAAATTCACGGTGGAAAACTAGGTTTCTCAAAGTCATATTGCAAATCAATTTGCGTCTGTATTAATTCCTTTGCACTTGATTATAGAATAGATTGACCTGAACCACATGTTCGAAGTAAAATGTAAACATGATGATCTTAACATGTATTCGGCGTAAACGTTGCTGTTCATCGATTGGTCAGTTGCTGGTGGTAAGATCATCTGTGCGCATTAATAACAATAGCCATGTAAGGCAAAAAAAGGTTTGTCAGTGTAGAAGATATCACACTTTTTTACCAGTGTATCCGTCGCTAATGAGCTCTAATTTTCGCCGTAAATTATGATAAGATGTAATTTATTTTAACCCCCACTCCAATCCTTTAGCCACCCTTTTCTGTTGAAAATCATGAAAGTCTTTCAGAAAGGTCTGGAAACACATTTTTCACATGACATGTTTTCAAAAGTAACAGCCAATAGCAATTTCCTTTTACTGCCAATTTTATTTATAAAACCGGTTCTACCCTAACCTTTGAATAGGCCAACCTAAACAACGTGTTTTGAATTTAAATCACAATATTTCCATTTCTAAATTTTTTTTCTATGATAACCCTTTGAAATTTAGCGGAGTTGATTTCCTGATAATTCTGCCGGAATGTAAATTAGGCAGGTCGATAGGTCAGGAGCTAAGGAGGCCTAGTATGCATGCAAATCTCGTGCGCATCTGTCTCTGTGTCTGACTCTAAGGAGGCCAAATATGCATGTAAATCTCGTGCGGCTGCCTTTGTGTTTGACACCAGTGAGCGAGGGTTATTGATACTGGCGTGGGAGTCCTCGTATATTTTAAATATATGTCCACGTTTTTAAAGTCTAAATCTACAATTTTAGTTTGCAATGAAATGGAAATATAAGGAATCACTTTCTAGTTAGTATAGTATGCCAGGGACATCAACGATAGTGGGAAACATGGAATAATTTATGCATAACGGGCTTCGCCCGTTATGCAAATTATCCCATGTTTCCCACTATCGTTGATGCCCTGGCATACTATACTAACTAGACAGTGATTCCTTAAATAACAATAGTAGGGGTGAATAGGCTTTGTATGTTTGAGCCAATCAAGGAAAGTATGCAAACTGATTATTCTTCTTCGACGATTCTGTTTCGTCCGAGGCCGTTAAGGGTGAAAATGGAAAGAAAAATAACAAACCTCAATCACAGTCCGTGTTCCACCCTCGCCCCCTCAAATAAAATTTGGCCCATTGAGTTACATGAATAGGCAGGCTTCAATGAAAGTGGGATACAGATTTGGACATACATGTACGTTTTACTATAAGATTGTTACAAATTCACATTGCAATTTGTGATCGGGTGGTCTTTCGTATAAGACATAAGAGTGTCACAGCAGGCGATGAAATGATATAGACCCTTAATGGCAGTAGAAACGCATGTGTCCCAATAATATTCATTTTGCTGTTGTATAGAACATTTTAGATTTAAAGAAGCTATTAGGATCATTATATAGAAATAACGCCTTTTGAAAAGGCGTAATAACGCGAAAAAAGGCGTTAGTTCGCCTTTCCATTCCAAAAGGCGTTATTACGTCTTTCCAAAAGGAGATATTATGCTTTTTGAATAACCATTATTTTGCTTTTGACAACCCCCCCCCCCCCCCCCCCCCCCACTCAACAGTCCAAACTCAAGGGGGGTGGGGGGCTTCTCGGTAAAACTTTATTTGAATGCAAGAATTTGCCATAGTTTTACCATACTGCAACAAATTGTTCAGGAATTATTTAGAAGACAATAGATGAGTTATGATTTTTAAACTACAGCAATACTATTTCCCAAAATGTGTGTGTGTGTGTGTGGGGGGGGGGGGGGGGGTTACCCCATTCTCACTCGTACTACCGGCCTGTTTGAAAAGGAAAATGGAAAGGCGTTATGTTGATAAATATATGAAAGATTAAATCAAAACCATCTTTTTATGCAATTCTCTATATTCCTAAACATTTCACTGACAAGAGAAGGCAACACTCTACTTGTGAAAATCTAGGATATAGGCAGATGCATCTTGGGGCTTGGCTTGCATGTATGAAAGTCCATGTCATTTGAAGATATTTTTCTCTCTTCTTGGAAAAAAGCAGGCAAACCATTTGCATGGCTATAATGAGCAATTGAAATCAATGATCATTGGTAGAGGTGTGTCTGGTATTAAAGAAGACTTAGTTGGTTCAACAATGAAACTATATGACGCATTTAAAAATCTTTTTTTCAAGAAAATATAATTACTAGGTGTTCAAATTAATTTTGTAGAAATTAGCTCTATATCTAATTGTGAAATTCATGTCCGGAAGGTAAGATTTTTGCCCCCCCCCCCCCCCCCCCCGGTTGGGCTAAATATGTTTAGTCGTGTATTGAAAATAAAAGGCGTAATAACACCTTCTGAAAAGGCGTAATTACGCAAAGGCGTAATAACACTTTTTAGAATGGCGTTATAACGCATTTTGAAAAGGCATAATAACGCCTTTTAGAAAGGCGTAATAACGCTTTTTGGAAAGGCGTAATAATGCCTTTTCTAAAGGCGTAATAACGCCTTTTAGAATAATGCCTTTTAGAAAGGCGTTATAACTCCTTTTAAAAGGCGTAATAACGCCTTTTGGAATGGAAAGGCGTGATAACGCCTTTTAATTTTTTTTCTCTATGGATTGATCCTAATAGGCTTTCGTTTTTTCAAGTGCAAATTTCTATTACATTCACCCGTTATCTAGCCATCCCCGTTATTATACCAAAATTGCCGATGTACAATTGTTGTCGATAAAGAAAACCACGTTTTATGGTTTTACTGTTGAGATGCTAGAGAAGTATTCTGTGAGTCATATGATGGCGTGTATGAAACCTGTATCTGTCAGATAAACAGGTCTGACAATTACATGCATTTAGACAATAATATGTATTTAGACATCAATCAAGTCAAAATTACAATAAATATCTAATCAGTAGTAACTTAGTAAGAACTGACAACGGCAATTTCGATCTAAAAATAGAATGAAATATGTATTTCAAATTGAACAATGAATATGAAAAGAAATTATTTTTAAGATACTACATGTAGTAGTTTATGATGTCAAAATTGCAGTACTACTGTCAGTATGGTGAGTTATGAAGGTTAATGATATTTATGTGGGTGCAATATAATCTTCAAATAATAC